>NC_063059.1:28622942-28842942 GCF_018812025.1 Megalobrama amblycephala | reverse complement strand
ATTCAGCTGTGCACAGATCCAGACGTTAATACTGGCTGCCCTTGTGTAATGCCTTGAACATGGGCTGACATATGCAAATATTGGGGTCATACATATTAATGATCCTGACTGTTACATAACAGTCAGTGTTATGTTGAGATTCGCCTGTTTTCCGGAGGTCTTTTAAACAAATGAGATTTATATAAGGAGGAGGAAGCAATGGAGTTTGAAACTCAACGTATGTCTTTTACATGTACTGAACTCTTGTTATTCAACTTTGCCAAGGTAAATTCAATTTTTGATTCTAGGGCACCTTTAAATATATTTGTCTTACACGTTTTATGATCAATGGATGCACTTTTTTGCACTTCAAAATCTCATCCTCCAATCAATACCATTGTAAAGCTTGGATGAGCCAGGATATTTTTAATATAACTCTGATTGTGTTTGGCTGAAAGAAGAAAGTCATATACACCTATAGGATGGCTTGAGAGTGAGTAAATTATGAGGTAATTTTCATTTTTGGGTGAACTATCCCTTTAAATATTTATCCTCCATTCCATAGGTGCTATTATTTTATTGCTGCACACACTCACTAACTGCTGAAAATGTCCACCTTTTTAACATCAAGTAAAACCCAACACATGGCCACTGCTGTGCATTGCACTGCAAGTATTCCACCTCTTCAAAGGCCTCGCACATAAAGAAGAAACCCTCTCTGTTAGTTCTGTAGCCCCGGCTAGAGCAGAATTCAGCACTAATGGGCGGTGAGGTTTGGAGCCTCATTCAACAGCCGCAGCCATGCTAGACTCAGCCTTAATGTCAGCTTCTTTTAACTTTGCACTGATTTTGTCCGGCTCTCTGGGCTGAAAGCTTAATAGGTGCTGAGTCATCAGCCTTTGAGAGGTTCATCCCCAGATCCCTTTCCCACTGGCCATTAGAAGCCTCTCGCCTCTCTTTCCATCCTTTCACTGATGCTGGTGAGGACTGTAGTTGTGTGGTTGAATGGTACACCCCAGGCACTCTATTACAAAAGGTTTTTTTTTTTTTTTTCCACAAAATGTTTTGTTAAAAATGTTATTCAAGTAGTTCCACACAAGTGTTAAGCAGTTTCAGCCCTGCTTAGTTTGTACTCAACAAATTCAAGCCAATTAAGTCAGGGTCAAACCACCTTAGACACTGGTGGACAATAATGGCCACGTACACACTACAGCTAAATTCGGTTGTCAGTTCACCTTTTAGTGCTTAATCGCGTTCTGTACACACACAGTTCAGTAAAATACGGGAGTGACAACCGCATTCTACAACCGTATTAACTCCCGAAAAATACAGGTAGTGACAACCGCATTTACAGAAATTACTAGTTGTTAATGACGTTTACGTGCACCGGTGTAACGTTTGTATCTCGTGTATGCGCGGCGAATCACAGGGAAAGCACAAGCCTATCCAAATGCTTTCTGCTGAAAATCGCGATTCATGTCTGCTCACTTTAATAACTCCATAAACCCGTTTGCTTTATGAGACGAGCTTAAACAACAAGCTTATAATGAGTGACCATGGCAACACAGAATGAGTGCCGCGCGCTGTGTGAAATACAAGCATAAACAAAACACGACGCCTCCGTCGACTGTGTTAGTGTGTTTAGTTAAATTGCTGAAAATAACAAGTGTTTTGTCACTTTAATATTACTTTGGTCACGATAACGGATACCAAACACGAGAGACGCCAGAACGTCACTATGGTTTCCAAGCTGTCAATCATCGCATTTTCGAGAGTGAGTCGTGTTCCGTAATCCGTACACACATGTAACGATAATTTAGGGGATTCACTCCCGCATTTAAATGCGGTTGTCACTCCTGAAACTTAAACATAATGAAAACTACATCAGATGTAGTATATTTATTTAACAGACATGCAGTTAGCTATCTCGTCATGCTTGTGTTTAAGGAAAGAAAGCTGATATGGCAATAAACTCAAGTAATGAAGGTTAAGCGCATGAATTAGCACACAGTCATTTAGCAGAGATGGTTATTAAAGCAGTTTACTCAACCTGGGGTTAAAGGGTTAGTTCACCCAAAAATGAAAATTCTGTCATTAATTACTCACCCTCATGTCACTCCAAAACTGTAAGACTTTTGTTCATCTTCTGAACACAAATTAAGATATTTTTAATGAAATTTGAGATTTCTGTCCCTCCATTGACAGCTACACAACTACCACTTTGACGCTTCAACATTCATAGAGATATCGTAAAAAAAACTATTGCATATGAATTGAGTGGTTTAGTCCAAACAAAATCCTAAACTAAATCTGTTCATCATGTAAAGTGATCGTGTCTCCTCAGAAAATTTGGACTAAACCGCTCAGTCTTACTGGTTTGAAATGACATGAGGGTGAGTAAATAATGACAGAATTTTCATTTTTGGGTGAACTATCCCTTTAAGGGTTAAAACTTTTTCCATAGGGGGATTGAACCAGCAACCATTTTATTAATATGTGCCAATGTTTTTTTTATTATTTTATTTTATTTTTTAAATAAAATATTTTGTTTCATTTTGCTTATTTTATAATTGTTTCAAAAAAATTCATTTTTAAACAAGAAGTTAGGTTTAACTGTCTGGTTTTGTTCATTAATTTAAACTATAAAGGTGTCAAACATTCTTCCTGTATGTTCTGCTATCTAATTTTAGTATATTAAAGACTGTAAAGCTGCTTTGAAACGATATGTATTGTGAAAAGTGCTATAAAAATAAATGTGAATTGAATTGAACTTTTAAATGGAAACTAGTTATTTTCTTTGTCCATAATTTTATATATACATTTTATTTACATTTTATTTTATTGTGTGTGTGTGTGTGTGTGTGTGTGTGTGTGTGTGTGTGTGTGTGTGTGTTTGTTTGTTTGTTTGGTTTAGAAGTTATTTTTCACTGCCTAGTTTTGTTAATTGACAGTAAAAATGTGTTCATGGAAATGAGTGGGGGGTTTTTATCCAATATTATATATATGCTTTTAACTGTCACTGTTGATTCCTAACAGGGTCCCGTCCACGTTTGGAGGATGCTCCCCCCAGGATAGTGGAGGATCCCTCTGATCTGATCGTGTCGAAGGGTGAGCCGGCCACCCTGAACTGCAAAGCGGAGGGTCGGCCCACGCCCACGGTGGAGTGGTATAAAGACGGCGAGCATGTTGAAACTGATAAGGACGACCCTCGTTCCCACCGCATGCTGCTGCCAAGTGGCTCCCTTTTTTTCCTGCGCATCGTCCACGGACGCCGCAGCAAACCCGACGAGGGTGTTTACACTTGCGTTGCCCGCAATTACCTAGGAGAGGCTGTTAGCCGAAATGCCTCGCTGGAAGTAGCCAGTAAGTACTTTCTGATGAATTCCACCTTGTTTTGTGATTCTAGATGGAGCATAGCTGTGCTGAAATAGAAGTAATCTATTCCTCTCAGACATGTCCTGAGGTTTTGTTTGTTGAGTTCTTTGTGGCAGGCTGCTGCTGAGTTTTTTGCCTGTTGTGACAGTGTGTCCTCCTGCTGTGTGACTGAGCTTTGGGCCTTTGGCTCAGCCGTAATCCAGCTCCCTGGCACCGGAACGAC
Source organism: Megalobrama amblycephala (assembly GCF_018812025.1). NCBI lineage: Eukaryota > Metazoa > Chordata > Actinopteri > Cypriniformes > Xenocyprididae > Megalobrama > Megalobrama amblycephala. The sequence continues at coordinate 28,839,365 of NC_063059.1, read as the reverse complement.
ACCATATCCTGCTCCTCTGCCAGAAGAAACTAGATTAACAAGTTCATTGATTAGAATAGGAATGCAACTAAGTTTGCTCATTACCAAAACAAACCATCAATTTCCTGGTGCCTGTTTTCCACATGATCTAATTTCCACTTATACAAACTGTATTTTACAGTGCACAATTGCATTTCTCGTAGCTTCCTGTTCTTTCCAGGATTCTGATTTTGCCAATTTTATGTGGCACTTGCTTGGAGATCCGATCTGATGGGTCAATGTCATGTCAAGCCCATTTTGATGCATCTACCGACTTGCCGAAAGAAATGATTAAAGTGTTTCCCCATTCGAAACGGAATGAGATCTTAAAATAGACATCTTTATATGCTGAGGAAGAGTCGAGCCCTTAGAGCCATTACAGACTTTTGCTTACTGTCCCAGAGGACGCTGAATAGCAGAGCATGCTGGGTGAAAATGATTTGCAATCATGCACTCAGTGGTAGATCCTATCCTGAAGTCTGCATACACTCCCAAATAGCTGTTTGTATTTTAGGCTACCTATAAATAGCATGGAGGGGAATACTAGCAGACTGTAGCGCAGTATTTTAAGACCTAAATCTCGTTATAACTCGCTATTTATTCAAAAATGAAACTGCTTTTAGAACGTGGATTTTTTTTTCGAGCACAAGAATTGCTGAATGATGCTACGTGGCCTTTAAATCCAAGTCATAATTACCGCATAGAAAAATATGTCGTCTAAGCAAGGCTTACAAGATGATTTATTATGTACGATTAAAGCCAGAAAGAGAAAGAATTCATAGCTCTCTAGAGTCCATATAGATCTGCACTCAGCAATCCTTTGAGCCTCAAATCAGGCTGGATATTAGCTCCTGCTGCACAGTGTTCATGAATTAAGTGTTCGCCCTTGTGGAAGATGAGACTCGGGTCATACACCAGGAGACCCGGCTCACCGCCGGCCGTATCTTCTCCTCAGCAGTGATTAATGTGCTAATTAGAGCTGGACAGTTGCCAGCACGACCGCGGCATGAGGGCAGAGTGGGTGGTTTATAAAGACGGAGGATCCTGAGGGTTACAACAGGTGAAGGCAGGAGCGAGAGGGAGCGATCCTTCACACATCTTTGAGACCGCACGCATGTCCTGCGGCTCAGATTATAGCAGCAAGCGGATCGAGGTGGGAAAAAAATGATCGTATACATGGGATCAGCCTGTTTGTGATAAGTGAGCAATATTTGCCGTGACAAGTCTGATGCGGCCTTGCCCATCTGTTAGATATTTCATCTTATGATACTCATAAACACAGAGAGTTGTTGGTTTATGAAATGCTCACTTTGTGCTTGTTTGTTGGTGAGTCAATCGTGTTTTTCATTATTAGACACATGTGTGATGTGATTAACTGTTCTAGTCATCAGTGTCCTTTGTGAGAGAATTTTTGGAACCACGTTAGTAGTTTGATCTGTGCCCACATTAGAATTGTAATAATGAAATTTCATATTTGGATTTTCAAAGTGTGTGTGTATTGTCATTTTTAATAGTTTTTTTTATATAGCTTTAATTTATTTATTTTTTTACTTCTAATTTTTTATCTAATTTTAGTATATTAAAGACTTTTAAATAAAAATTCATTTTTTCTTTGTCCAGTAGTTATTTATTTATCTATTTGCTTTTTATTTTTTTTATTTTTTTTAAATATAGGCCTATATACATTTTTACATAGAAGGTAGGTTTAACTGTCTGGTTTTGTTAAATAATTGGAAATGGAAATCTGTGTTTTTTGTGTTTTTATTTAAATGTTAGATAAATATCAAAGTGTTATTTTAATATATATATTATTTAATATAATATGAGAAAAAAAAAAAAAAAAAATATATATATATATATATATATATATATATATATATACAGTCAAACCAAAAAGACTTTTTTTTTTCAGACATTTTTTATATATTTGATATTTTTTTTACTAGGTGCAGGACACTATAGTTCATTTATGTAAGTGAGGATAGCAAAATAAAGTAAACTGTGACATATTATTCCTAAATATTCTTCATACAGTGGACTACCAGTAAAATGAATAAAAATTTGTAACCAAAAATTATTCAGACACTTTGCCCTGACCATGTTTTGCTTGTGTTATCTGACATAATTAAGATTATTTTTTTTCTGACACAGTTTAACTCATGAGATCATGTCATATTTTATTACCATTTTTTTACTATAGTGAATAAACTGCATTAATGAATGAAATGTTCAAGTTGTCTGAATAAATTTTGGTTTGACTGTATATATATAGTAAGTTTATTTGCTTTGTCATTTTCAATTGTTTTTTTTTTTTTCATTGATTTGTATTTCATTTTTATTTTTTCAGTTAGTTTTTCAGAATTTTTTTTTTTTTTTCATCTAATATTTATAATTTATTTTATTTCAGCATTATTTAAATTACTGAATAGTTTTAATATTTTCAGAGTTTACTTAAAGGGTTAGTTGGAACAATGTAATGGTGAGTAAATTATGACAGAATATTCATTTTTGAGTAAAGCATTTTTGAACTCGGACCATTTTCTCCAACATTATAGTCGTTATAGAAATCATATTTGTAAATGGTGGAGTCACATGACCATGAAGAGAGTCGAGAAGTTCTTCATGCATAATCTGACAGTATGTGTTTTCAGACAGAAGCCATTTACAGCAGCGAGTTTCAATCAACGCTCACTTTTTCTAAAGAATATGTAAAAAGCGACTTTATTCTGCATTTTGGGAACAGCCAGTGTTGTTCTATAATATTAAAGAGTGCACCATTGAGGGAAGGTTAAATCTGGGTCTTACACTAATATATTAATCCATCCAATGCTAGACTGTGGTATATTGGGGGATATAGTATTATCCATGTAACATATGTATGCCAAAGGACCAATGCTTAATCTGACGCTTGTCATAAAGGCAGAATGACAAATGGCAAGTGCGACTTGTGGTGCCTGTTATTTTTTTGGCGGAGGTAGATATTTAACTCTCGGCTTGACTACGAATCCATTCATGTATTCTTTCAAATAGCAGCTTTGTGTTGAAGCTTTTATGCAAGAGAAAAGCTGTATCTATTTCAAAGCATTGAATGTGGCAGTCTGTCTGGGGTAGCAAACTGCCACGTTCCCTGAGCCTGGATTAAGATAAAGTAGGACAAATGAAAAATAAAACTTGCTTAAAAGGCTCTAGCCCAGCTGTCCCTCTTTCTCCCAGTGTGGGATTATAAAGTAATGATGCTCCGTGGCAGCTTTTCCCTAATACATCTTTCCCCATGCGCTCTTATCTAAACCCTCGGAAGGGCTGTTATGGGGTTTCTTGCATGCACAATGTTATTGAACATAACGCACTCACTATTTATCTGGCACATCTTCCATGCTCTTTGTCTATTTCATATAATATGCACACAATTTTCAGCTGTTGCACTATGTGATTTTCAGAAGACAATCTCCGGCTCTGTGACGCCAAGTTCTGTCCGGTTATTGATTTTTTTTTTTTTTTTTTTTTTTTCAAGAAAGCATGTAGAAGCCGGAAAGCGATGTTAAATGGGATGTTATCATTCTGAAAGGAAGTAAACACAAACAACATGTGGATTAACCCAGTCACCCTCTCTCTGGGTGGGCCGATTAGTCTTGAGACGGGGAGTAACGTGGCATGGGATTAGCCCACCTCTGGGATGGATTTATTTATGCAGCTCTGAAATGAACAATAACAACATTCTGTCTAGTCCACACACACTTTTAGCCTTGTGTCGGAATGGCGGCCTGCTGTAACCCTTTGCAACCACATCCACGTTCATGCACCTCCGTATAATTACACGTTAGCACCTAACATAATATTGCATGTAATTGTCAGGCTGAAAGTGTAGGAGTGCTTCAGTTAGCCCGAAACATTTCACAAGTCTCCTCCCACTTCCTTACACACACACACACACGTCGACAGATGGCCGCTTGTCAAAACCGACATGGATTCTTCAGGTTAGAATGATTGTCCTTTTAAGACCAATGCCTGAGTCATAAACGGGCAAATGTTTTGTGGGTCTCCATAGTGGGGGATGCAAATGAGCGGCCGTGTGTAAGGAAGGAGAAAGAGCGTGTGGTGAGTCAGTGGTGGGCTATTAATAATGTACATCCCAACAGGCTTGTCATTTACAATCATTCCATGATCTCTACAGGGGGGGAGGAGAAGAAAGACTTCTAGCCTTTTGAAATGAGCTCGACCTCAGAAATGTCCTTTCACTCCCATAAGTCAAACACATGAGTTGTCGGAATACCATAATCACATTTAGACAAAATCACTGTTTGAATATGTTTAGGTTATATTCAATGCAGGAGCTCCATAATGTCTAACAACCCAACAGGCTAGCTCATGAAAATGGGTCAATTGCTCAAATGATTATGTACTTATTCATTAAAGCAATGGCTGTGTGTCAAAACATAGTGAACTGGATGATTATATATAACTATATACATAACTATATAATATATGCCGGTTTTGTTATAAATTTTGTTTACATTTATGTTGTACTAATGCCACTAATAGATTGTATTATGGAGTATTTATTAATATTATGAATTAGCTCTTATTTTATATTTTCTGTTTTATTTTTAATTTTAGTTTAAGCTATTTTTAATGTGCTTTTGTTTTTTTTTATTTGTTTTTTTAAATTTATATTTCATTTTAATTTTTTTTTTACTGTTTTAGTTTTAGTCATTTTAATACTTGTAGTATTTTTTGTATTTTTGGCACTTTTAGTATTTATATTGAAATTTCAGCTTCACTTCAATTAAAAATGGTTTTACAGTTTTTCTCAGTCGCTTTGGTGCATTTCTCACATCACTATTCACATTTGCACAACAGTTAATGCAGTTCTCAAAACAATTAGTACAAACTGCAAAATCTAGTTGATAACCTGCAAAAGCGTGTCACTTGCTCAAAATGGATAAGTCATTCCTCAAAAGCAAGTATTTATGTCAATGAAAGTGTCAGTGTCATCAAGATGAAAAGTCCTGACACCATTGTTTATGAACAAGATAGTCAAATGGCTTTGTCATGTTTTCATTATGACAGTTTACTCTGTCAATGTTTTCCAATGCAAAAAAGTCAGATCTTGGTAACACTACCTGAAAATGCTCAAGACAGCACTATATACTATTTGCACAGCCATTTGAAAAATACAGTAAAGTTACACATTACTGTATTTAGTGAGGTAACTGAGTACAAGACACTGAATATGTATGTTTCACATTTTTACTGCATATGCTCTTTGCAATTCTAATTTGTTCACAGCATTGTGCAAAAGAAAAAATACACCCTTATTTTCAACAAACATAAACTCCCTTTGGGTAGAGCTGTGCACAACTGTAAACAATATTGCAGTACATATGGCAAATCTTTACTGTAACACTACTGTACACTACAATACACTAATGTGTGATGCAGTAAAGCTGTACATCTAAATGTAAATTGTACAGTGACAAGTTCTTGTCCCACTGCAAGCTTCATGTATGACACGATGACAGTAGTGCAGTGCAGATTGTTTAGTGCTGAATTACTGTCCATTTATACACACATGTTCTTCCAACGAAATGTTTGAATAATTGAATTTACAGTGGTTCTCCCAACATTTGGCTGCACCCTTCGACCAGCCTCAGCCATTGTGAGGCCGTGATTGACAACATGATCCACAATTGTAGCCCTGATTTCATCAGGGATCTGCCTATTGGCCTCTTCTTCCTCTTCCCCTGTTTTGTCCCCTTCCCCTTCTTCCCCGCACCCTTACCCCTCTTCCACGAGGCTGACCTTCCACTTCTGTGTCACAGTATTGTAGAAATGGTACACACTATGTCCTGCTTGGTTCGTATATGCTTGTAAAGTGGGGGTTTATGGGATTCAGCTCTGACAGTGATTGTAGAGAAGTGGCTTATCATTGGTTGCAACTAATGCTTCACACACCCCTTCTCATCAGTGAAAGTTGAGATTCACTTGAGAGAAATTGTTCAATTTAGGAGACATTTTCAGGAAAAAAAGATTTTAAAAAAATGTGTAAAATTTGCTTGACAGATTTTGACAACTAGTTCAACATTTTTGTATGTAATGACTCAAGCAATGAAATGAGGACTATTAGTTTTATATGGAATGACTATTCAGCATTCACAAGTATAGTTAATTTTGACTGACATGACATAAGCAAATGATAATGTTGTAAATAGCAGAGAGTTGTATGAAAGCAATTGATGCATGTCCAAAAGCATTTGCAATTTGTTCGAAGGAATGAGAAACTGCTACTATGATGTGCACAAATTACTAAATGTTGTGGAGATTGAACTAACTGTTGTGCAAATGTAAAGAGTGATGTGAGAAATGCACCAAAGCGACTGAGAAAAACTGTAATACTTTTAGTTTTAAGTTTTGCCTCTTTGTCGCCATCTCTGTTTGAAACCTGCTATTGCAGTTATTTGCGGAATTATCTTTATGTGTGTTGTGCATCGGCACGGCTCCTCAGAGTGGATGAATATATGTTTGCTGTCAGTCACCACATCGGTGTGGATACTGTACTTTAGGAATCACATTCTATGTCTTGGAAGTATGACCAAAATAAGAATTTTCACCACAAAATGTCATCTGAACAAGTAACAAATCTGCCACTTTTGTTCTGACCAACTCAGAAAAAAAGCATTACAATAAATTGCGCTAACAATGGTGATTAAATCTAACGATCGCTTCGCTCAGATCACGGCAAACCGTGCATATTATTGTTATACTTTGTTCTCAAATTGTTAATGTTAACAACATCAGCATTGCATGTGCATTTAGTGTGCTTTAGCATTACCTGTAGATTTCAATTTCTGTAGCCACTCAACAGTCTGACGTCTTTTGCTTTTGACTAGGGGTGAATCTCCAGTTGTCACTGATGATTGTCATTTGGACCTTTCTGGATTACAATCCGCCATCAAAATGATAAGTTTAATTATTGCAGCTGCTGTGATAACTGCAGCATCCTCACATGAGATAGCCTACTAGCTGGGACTCCTTCTTTATGCAAACAGACATGACGTAATGATGCAAAGATGAACGGCACTGCTCAAATTTCCCACAGAAACCCACCAGTACCACTCAAATTAGAAAACATTATTACAAGCTTACCGTTGTGAATCAGGCTAAGGTAAGGAGATAGTTGGCTGGTTATGTACTTGCTCAAAAATTGATTTTGGATCATTTTTAACCAAAACAGTTATGGACTGCAGCTTTAACAATGCTGTGGTGTTTGATGTATAAACCATAATAGAAAAATTTTGATTTTAATTTAAATTGATTGGGCAATGCTTTTCACAATATATATATATATATATATATATATATATATATATATATATATATATATATATGTATTTTCTTAGAAAATTATCCCATGAGCACCAAATTGCAACCCAGCCTAAACAGCATTTTTAGTCTTGGAAAGCACCTCGCTAGATTTTGAGACAGCCAACAGATAAGGAAGCAGTTCCTGCTAATTCACGTCAATTTATTTCTGTACATAATTTAAGCAGCAAAAGTAATTGGCTTGTACAGCATATGTAAGGGATGATGATAATTTTGCCTTGCATGGTCTGCTCAGTGGAAGGAAGCCAAACAGAATTAAGAGAATGACCATAATGTTTTGTGCCCGTCACATGACCCACCCGGGCTTTCAGCTGTAGCTAATGAGTCTCTCTGCTCATGTCACTCACCTCACAGATGATTCAAAATCACATTGCTTTCCCCTCTTTGTGCTTCATAATATAGTGTAGAGGATGAGAGGGGGAACGAATGGCTTCCTGAACACACCGCCAAGAGGGACGAACCCTGTCAGAGCCAAGCGTGTATCATTCTTTCCCATAACTAGGCATGTGGTATGGCCGAGGGCACTTACGAGCTTTGTGTGCGGGCTGGCCAGCTCTAGGTAAACGGTGACACTATTTTACCCTCTCTTTTCTTAACCAGCACTCATGAATAACACATGGCATCGTCTCCTGAAAAATGCAACATGCTGTGGGCTGTTTTGGAACAGCCTGTCCTTGTCCTTGCTTGTGCATATGCCTCCTGCGAGTTAAATTCTGTTCAGGAGGTGACGGCCCACCACAGTGGACTGCAGGGGACAGAGAATGTATGCACAATGCCAATTTGCAAGCTCATGCATGCATATTTGTGTTACACCACTGCTATTTTAGTCATGTTTTGGGGCCTCCAGTCACTCTCAGCATCAATTGTCATTATCAGAATGACCATCAGATCTGCATTGATCGGAGGGTTTCCCATCGGATTGGTTTTGCGGAATGGGGCAGATGCCTGTATTGGGTGTGCCGTTAGTCAGTTGGCCAGTTTTCTGCAACATCTGTGCTCTTTCTCTCGTAAAACATGCATTTATATGCTAGGGATGGCTTGTGCTTTGTTTGTACACTGTCAGAGTGGCCCAAGGGAATGAGTGGACGCTCATTTAACAGTGACAGACAACCATGATGGAGTCAGCAGCTCTTACTGCCAATGGGGGAAAAGGACAACTGAATCATTTTGTAGTGAATTAGTTTAAAAACAGCTTTAGGGGATGAAATTATTTATGTGTTTGGTAATAGCATTTTTAAATGTCAAAAAAGTTGTGGAATTGGCTTTTGGTTTCCGGCACATGTATTAATTTTTATTAGTATATTTTGTAGTTATTAAAACGGAAAAACGTGCCTTTACCTCCAAATACATACCTTTTCACGCAAACCACTGGAGCTTTTTTCCAGCTGAAATGAAACCTAGTGGCAAATACCAACTACTTTTATTCCTCTACACACAAATTATGATTACAGTGGCAGATTATTGATAAATAATTCATTACATTTTTTTTTCTTTTTTCATTTTTTAAAATTTGTTACATTTATATAGTGCTTTTCTAATTAAAGACTTTTGCGTGGTTCCTTGCACAATACATGTTATGACTGCAAAACAATAGTATGCATGACATAGTAAACTTGTTCGGTAGCTCACCTGGTACAACATTAGGGGCATTCACATAGATCTCATTTTCCATTCCACTGCACTACTTTTCCATTGTTTTTCAATGTAAAGACATGCTAGACGGATGTATTTAACCATTGAGCTTGCATCTTTTGCAGCTTGACACTGCATACTAAAAAAAGAAACACAAGTTATGATAAAAGAGTTCAAAGACTTGTAGAATGGCATTGTTGTTTGAGTAAATGCGTTTTTATCTCACGTTTGCTTTTGTTAACACTATCGGTTAGGTTTTGGGGAGGGTTTAATGGGGTACATTATTTTCAAACTTGATTAACCTATTGGTGCATTAACTTATTGCTGCCACAAGGCATTTCCAAACTGCTGCAATATGTACAACAACCAATATAATAAAACATTGCCATAGTCACGTTGATTTGTTTTGGATTAAACTTAACACGCTTTTAATACCACTAACTGGACTTTCAATTCTGAACTGCCACACTCTGTGGAATTTCATTTCTGAACTGCTGCAATATACAGCCACCAACTTAATAAAACATTGCCGCATTCACATTTATCTATTTTTATAGTGTCATAAGGAAGTCTTTGTTAAAACATTATAAGCCATGAACCAAACCAACCAGCTACAAGGTGAATCACAGCATTACAAACTTTTATTTGAAGCAAATTTTCATTTGAGTTATTTCACTTGAATTATTTTCAAGACTGTATATTTAACAGGTTTATTGATGGAAAGAACTGCAATCCTATGAGGCATTACGAATCATCATAATTGAATTAAAAATGGAGAAATATATAATCAACAACTTTAAAAGAATTATTTTATATTTATATAGAGAAACAATACATTTAAAGTTTAAGGCAAAATGCGCATATACTGTATACAGACATTTAAGTATTTTGAGAGAGTAGCGAGACAGACTCAATTATGTCGTTCGTGGTGCTTCATTTGATTGGGTGTTCCCTGCATTGTCTTTTAGTGTGATTTGCTCACTACCACTCTCTGATTGGTCTAATTTTCTTCACAGCATCATGGGTAATGTAGTATTTCACCAAGAATTTTGCTGTTAAACACGATTCTTTGAAAAAAATAAATTGAAATAATGGAAACTGATGGCTTTAACAAAAGCATATACCAACAATTAGCAACTTCAGAGCTCACAACAGGTCTGCTTTTAAATGTTTACAAGTTATTGTTTAAAATCAGTTTTCCTATAGAGAAAATTAATGGAATTTTTACTTCTGGAACCCAACTGCTGCACGCTTTGTGAGGTAGGCTACACAGTGAGCTTAATTTACATACAGTAGAAATGATACACATCTGCACTGAAAAGAATGAGAGTGAGCTACTTTAAACACATTTCCATCTGGCTAAACTGGACTGCGAGTGGTTAGCGAATAGGATGCAGGAAATACCATGGCACAATCGTTTAGTGATTTGCCACTAAGAATCTAAAATGTGTAGAAGGAATGAGTAAACATGAATATGGCGGATTGTGTTGGATGGTGGCGTGGTCAGGTTGGTTATGGTCATGTTGGGTACCCAGACTGACAGATGACCACTTTAAAATCCTAATGTGAGTCACTTACTGCCCACAGACAGACCCACATCATTTGTCCTAGCCTGAAAGATATGAATATTCATAGGCAGGAGATGAGCATGTGTTTAACTAACAAAGAAAATGGAGCACTCGCTGCTCTGGATCTCACCAATAACATGACATTTCAATGAATATTTATAAGTAATTATCACAAGTCATTGCATTTATAAAGGTCTGCCAAGTGATGGTCTAGCCAGGATTCGGTATTACAGCAGAGTTGCTTCAGAGGTCATATCATAATTATGAATGATGACTGAATTTATTTATGTGGAATCATTTTCATGCTTTACATTCTTCGGTTTCCTTTTGCAGCCCACGACAGTTGAGATTACACCTTATAATTGAGGTGTTAATCGAAAAAAATTCATCCACAAAGTGTTTGAGATAAATCAGGAGGATATTGCTGCCAGACTCGTGATTAATCTGTGGACATTGGCTTACGTTTTTATTATCGAAATGCATTTATATTTCACTGAGATGAGTATATGAGTGGCATTTATGCTTGTATGTGTGTGTGAGGCTCTGTACCAGCCGCTGGTGAGAGTCTACAGCCCCGTAGGAGCTCACCCTTTGATGTAGGAAACTCAAAGGGCCCCCTGAGGCAGCTGCCATAGGGCAGGGGTCGCATTTTTAATCTGTCAATCACCACTGGGGATTTATGGATAACTTTTCCTGCCATGCCAGGCAGCAGGGAATGCAGCATTCTGCCGTTCGCTCTCAGTGTGAAGGGTAGGCATAGAAAAGAGAAGGGGGCAGAGTTCACAGTGTTTGCCGTTAACACTGACGCTTAGTAAGGTCAACACAACCAGCCATTGTTGAATTTGGCTGTCTGCAGAGTTAAAGAATTGGCTTTTTAAGATGGATTTTTGTTTTGCGAGACTTATCCAAAACCTAGTGAGCTGTCTATTAATGGTGCATTCAAGTCCTCCTGGGAAGTTCGTATTTACAAGTTGGGAAGTCGTAATTCTTGACATGAAATGCATTCAATTCACTTTGGTCGGAGCAAGATGACGAATTAACTTTTGTTAAAGGGGACATATATTAAAAGTTTGATGAGTTATTTATCCTGTACACTAACTCTTTAGGTGGCATTGTGTGTGTGTGTTTTCTTTAAGAAAATTAAAATAAAATAAAAAAATAAATATATATATATATATATATATATATATATATATATATATATATATATGATGAAAATCTGACTTTTTTTCGTGTTTAAGTGCTATAATTGGGTCCTTGGTGCATATACCAACCCAGAAAGCGTGAAAAAGGACATCCCAGTAACTTTGTTTTGGTAAGCCTTTCTTTGCAAGCATATGAAAAAACAAGCCATTCAGATTTTGCTCCCCTAGTGACGTATGAAGGGGATCTTATTATAATATTACCGCTTCTTAATCTGCACGTTTCTACCCACGGCACCTCCATTTTGTTTTCGCAAGCAGCAATGGTGAACAAGACCCTTGTGTGTATTTGACAGTTTAAACACAACAAAAAGTGTGAAAGAGAAATTACTCACAATGACATCTGACAGCCAGCTGTCTGTGTGTGCGTGTGCTTGAGATAAGTGTGCTCAGAAAACGATCCATTAGAAGTTTAAACTGATATAGCTTTAAATGCGTGGAAATAATAAACTTTAATGATGAAAGAAGAACTGTGCTATCTGTGAGAGTGATTGCGATATAGATGATATTTAAAGGGGCTCTATGTAATAATGATACCCAGTATTCAAAATAGGTACTGCAGTCCAAATTCAAAATATTGTTTGCCCCGCCCCCTTGTTCAAAGACACGGTTTGCCAGCAACAATAGGGAGCGCAACTGACAATGAAAGCTGAGGAGACTTACACACTGTAAGCTGATGAGTTAATTTATCTGTTTTAAAATGCTGTTGTTCATAGAGATTTTTAGATGGATTTAGAGGCTTTTTAGGTCAGGTAGAATCTGCAATTCTCTGACCCAGTTTGTTTGCTGGTTTCCATGGTTGCAATACGCGCTGTTTTCCGCCAACTGGCAACCTGTGATGTCGAAATACTATTGGATAAACTGGCAGCACACGGTTTCGCACAGACCAAAACAAAGACAGACATTCCGACATGGAACGCACATTTCAAAGCAGAATATCTGGCTGTATCGTTGTTTTTCTGAGAAACAAGTAGGTGAACTTAGCATGTTTCCTAAATATCTGCAAACATATCGGGGTATTTTTATGCTTTATTAAAGTAAAAATCTTACATAGAGCCCCTTTAAATCCAAACAGATGTCTTGTTAGTATTTGGCAGAGAATCCAATTGAGGCAGGAACTGTGATCGTAGAGAGGGGATGGCATGCAGAAGGTCATTTGCATTTAAAGGCACATGCATGAAAACAGCCTATTCTTGACTGTAGTCAGAAATGGGTATTTACAACATGGATTTATAAATGATCTGTGAGGCATTTTAGGCTGAAACTTCACAGACACATTCTGGGGACATCTGAGACTTAAATTACATCTTGTACAAATGGGCATAATTGTACAAGATGTAAAATAATTATTCATTTCAACAAATTTACCATCAACTACAATCCGTTGTGTCCACCATGTTTCTCACTGACATCCTCCCAACTCGGAAACTCAAGAAGAAGAAAAAAAGAAAGAAAATCCAGAGTTTCCATGCGCATTGAACTTGTAAATACGATCATTCGACATTACTTGAGTGCACCATAAGATACCTTGTGTTAGCCGAATTCTAACATGATTCTTCAGAAATCATTCTAATATGCTGACTTGCTGCTCAAGAAACATTTCTTACTGTTATCAGTGTTGAAAACAGCTGGCTGCTTAATATTTTTGTGAAAGTGTAATACATTTTTTCAGGATTCTTTGAGGAGTAGAAAGTTCAAAAGTACAGCATTAATTTGAAATGGAAATCTTTTGTAACATTATATATGTCTTTACATATAAAATAAAAAATGTATAAATTATTGCACCCAAAATTTTGAATGGTAGTGCAAACAGGCAGCTCACTCTGGGTTTGAACCAGACCCCCAGTCATGTCATGTCTCTTTTTTCTTTGGTCAATTATTCAGCTGTATTTAAATGTGAATGTGTTGTCATGAAAACACTTTATAATTGATAAGACGAGAAAGCCGAGGCATTACATGCAGGAAGGAGCACAGGAGATTTGAGGACAGGAGCTGAGAAAAAGCGAAGACGCCTCATTCATCTCTGACTCACAATTCCCAAGTTCCTCAATGAATATCCATGAATAAACACCTCACACAGGGGAGCACAAACAAAAACAAAAACATAGAGCTAACACTTGTCTCTATCTCCCATAGTTCTCAGGGATGATTTCCGCCAGCCTCCTAATGACGTGGTGGTGGCAGCCGGAGAACCTGCTGTGCTGGAGTGCGTCCCTCCCAGGGGTCACCCCGAGCCCACTGTTTCCTGGAAGAGGAACAATGTTCGTGTCAATGACAAGGATGGCAGGATCTCTGTGAGTCAATAGCAGAAAGTGCAATGTTGGCACAGGAGTGATGATTAGGTTATAGTGTAGCAGTGACATCATGCCCCTCTGCAACCAGTATCGACTGGAACATAAATCAGCGAAGAGTCACGTCCTGTTCTCCAGAAACAAATGACGTCACTGCAAAAAAAAAATTGAGTATATGTAAATGAAAGGTGCACTTTAGTCATTTTTTATGTTAATATTGTGCTTAAAACACTAAAACTATTAAAATTAGTTTTTAAGTAAAAAAAAAACATAAATAAATAAAATATAAATATTAGATGAAAAAACTTAGAAATTAAAAAAATTGAAATGAACTAACTGAAATAAATTAGTTTAATAAGTTAAAGGTGCAATATGTAAGAATTTTGCAGTAAAATATCCAAAAACCACTAGGCCAGTGTTATATATTTTGTTCACTTGAGTACTTACAACATCCCAAATGTTTGCAACTATTTGTAAATCATGAGAAAATTGCAATTTTAAGCAAGGCTCCGGGACGTGTGAGGAGTCGCCTGTCAATTGCATCATACCCGCACTACCCTCGGTTTTATTTTGTAGAAACCATGGAAACAATAAACATGCTTTACTATAATGCATGTTTTAATAGGCAAGGGAACAACTGTTTGGTTATGTTTATAGACAGAAAATTGTTGTTGTTATATAGCACAACAAGTTTAGTCTTATTGTATGCAGAGTAACGTTATAACATTTTCAACACACTCAAATGTATCTAATATGATAAACAGAGCTGCGTCACCTCATACTCATGACCGGAAAAGCGGAAGCAGCGCCGGCGACTGCGGCATAATAAAAGTCACGCTGCTCGCGGAGTGTGTTGCGCAATCGCTCCAGCGGCCTCGTTCAGCTCCCACAACACTCGCTCCTGCTCTGCTTCATACTACAGTAACGTTAATAATTGCATCCATGAACATGATTTCTTCCCGAGTCCTATCCCTATTCTTTTGCACCGTCCGTTGAGGTGAAGACCACATGTCCCAAGATTCCACGCTCAAACTTGGCGTCATCAAGCTACGCCTTTGTTTTAAATAGGCCTCTAGCGACCTCTAGCGGACAGAAAATATTACATAGTGCATCTTTAAAGTACTAAATTTAATAAAACTAAAATAAAAATAAATTAAAGATAAAAAACCTTTAAAAGTCACAGAACTTAAACTAAATTTGAAATTAAAATTGAAAATATAAAAAGAAAAGCTAATTCAAAATATGTAATAGTATATAAATACTAAAATAACACTGCTGGTTACTGAAAGAAACTGTTTGGTAATGTGAACTCAACATGGTGGCACCAGAACTATTTAAAATAAAACCAGGCTTTTCTTAGGCTTCTGAAATGAGTCTTCATGTCATACATGCATGTGTACATATTTGTAAAAAATATTAATAATTTCTTTGTGCTAAAACTTTTTTTAAAGAGGAACAAATTACCCCTTAAACTGATTTTATTCAATTCAAGAAGATATTACTGAATATTTTTCAAGTTGTTTTCAAGTCAAGTTAAATGATGATATGGAGATATGTGTGATTTTTGTGTCTTTTTTCTTTCCTTCAGATGCGTGGTGGTAAGCTGATGATTTCTCACACCCGGAAAAGTGACGCAGGCATGTATGTGTGCGTGGGCACCAATATGGTGGGCGAGAGAGACAGTGATCCAGCCGAACTTGTTGTGTTTGGTAAGTTCAATTTCATGGCTAGTTTTTCTTTTGGTTTCAAAAAAGGGTGAAGCACTGTGTGATGTCTCTGTGTGATTGTGGGAGCAGAGAGGCCAGTGTTCATCCGCAGACCTGTGAATCAGATCGTTTTGGCTGAGGAGACTGTTGACTTCTTGTGCGAGGTTCATGGAGACCCGGCTCCGACAGTCCGCTGGAACAGAGACGAGGGAGAACTACCACGGGGGAGGCAAGACTCTGCTTACAAAAATTTGTGATGTGTTTTTCTGTTATAGTTCAGTTAGAGAAGGAGAAAGCTCAATAAACATCAAACTGGGATGTAACCTTGTATACATACTCCATTCACAAAGAGGAATAATACATACAACAAAACATTAGAGGTATTTCAGCCAAAAATGAAAATTCTGTCATCATTTATTCACCCAAATGTCGTTCAAACCCATTAGGTTTTCATTCATCTTCAAAAGTCAAATGAACATTTTTAATGAAACCTGAGAGACTTCTGTCGCTCCATTTAAAGTCCATTCCACCAAAACTTTAAGAAGTTCATAAGTTCATTAAGACTTTGTCATCCGGTAAGGTTGAGCTTCCATTTACCATATCTGATGAGCTGTTTTGTATGTATGTTCGCTGATTGATGTTTATATGATGAACAGGTTTAATTTAGGATTGTATTCACATTCAAAGTGGGGCTGCGTTAAAGAAAAATATGATATGCAATTACTTGCTAAACAGTGTTATACATGATATGCAATATGATAATTATATTTAAATTTATTTAAAAACTGAAAATTATATAATCAACATTAAGTTTCAAATTTTTGTGGTAATAATTTGTTGGCAGCAGCTGGTAGTGATTTGGGTTATCTCATATTCTCAGACTAATTTACTATGAAAGGTAATGGATTGTATTACTATAATTAGCATTTAGTCTGAGCCATGGTGTAGTGGTTAGTGCATGTTGGCGCTTATGTGGGAGATTCAGGTTTAGATCTGGGGAGGAAGAGACTTATTACATACACAAAAATGTACAAACCCGATTCCAAAAAAGTTGGGACACTGTACAAATTGTGAATAAAAACAGAATGCAATGATGTGGAAGCTTCAAATTTCAATATTTTATTCAGAATACAACATAGATGACATATCAAATGTTTAAACTGAGAAAATGTATCATTTTAAGGGAAAAATAAGTTGATTTTAAATTTCATGGCATCAACACATCTCAAAAAAGTTGGGACAAGGCCATGTTTACCACTGTGTGGCATCCCCTCTTCTTTTTATAACAGTCTGCAAACGTCTGGGGACTGAGGAGACAAGTTGCTCAAGTTTAGGAATAGGAATGTTGTCTCATTCTTGTCTAATACAGGCTTCTAGTTGCTCAACTGTCTTAGGTCTTCTTTGTTGCATCTTCCTCTTTATGATGCGCCAAATGTTTTCTATGGGTGAAAGATCTGGACTGCAGGCTGGTCATTTCAGTACCCGGATCCTTCTTCTACGCAGTCATGATGTTGTAATTGATGCAGTATGTGGTCTGGCATTGTCATGTTGGAAAATGCAAGGTCTTCCCTGAAAGAGACGACGTCTGAATGGGAGCATATGTTGTTCTAAAACTGGGATATACCTTTCAGCATTGATGGTGCCTTTCCAGATGTGTAAGCTGCCCATGCCACACACACTCATGCAACCCCATACCATCAGAGATGCAGGCTTCTGAACTGAGCGCTGATAACAACTTGGGTTGTCCTTGTCCTCTTTAGTCCGGATGACATGGCGTCCCAGTTTTCCAAAAAGAACTTCAAATTTTGATTCGTCTGACCACAGAACAGTTTTCCACTTTGCCACAGTCCATTTTAAATGAGCCTTGGCCCAGAGAAAACGCCTGCGTTTCTGGATCATGTTTAGATATGGCTTCTTTTTTGACCTATAGAGTTTTAGCCGGCAACGGCGAATGGCACGGTGGATTGTGTTCACTGACAATGTTTTCTGGAAGTATTCCTGAGCCCATGTTGTGATTTCCATTACAGTAGCATTCCTGTATGTGATGCAGTGCCATCTAAGGGCCCGAAAATCACGGGCATCCAGTATGGTTTTCCGGCCTTGACCCTTACGCACAGAGATTGTTCCAGATTCTCTGAATCTTTGGATGATATTATGCACTGTAGATAATGATAACTTCAAACTTTTTTCTCTGAGAAACTCCTTTCTGATATTGCTCCACTATTTTTCGCCGCAGCATTGGGGGAATTGGTGATCCTCTGCCCATCTTGACTTCTGAGAGACACTGCCACTCTGAGAGGCTCTTTTTATACCCAATCATGTTGCCAATTGACCTAATAAGTTGCAAATTGGTCCTCCAGCTGTTCCTTATATGTACATTTAACTTTTCCGACCTCTTATTGCTACTTGTAACTTTTTTGGAATGTGTAGCTCTCATGAAATCCAAAATGAGCCAATATTTGGCATGACATTTCAAAATGTCTCACTTTCAACATTTGATATGTTATCTATATTCTATTGTGAATAAAATATAAGTTTATGATATTTGTAAATTATTGCATTCCTTTTTTATTCACAATTTGTACAGTGTCCCAATTTTTTTGGAATCGGGTTTGTATGTTAGAAACTGTAATGCTCAATATAGAACCTATAGAAATGGATAAATTAGAGTTTTATTGTGTGATTTGATCTAGTGAAATAAAACTTGTTACCATTGTTGTCAGATTTTATTGGCAATATGGCATGTTGTTTAAATTAAAGCTTAGCCAACAGTTTTAAAGATTTCAGGCTTCGCCCATTCAAATATATTGTTGTAGTTGTACGACTAGAAAGATGGCCACCCAGTGAACCAACTTGTGTCTTGATCCCATTTCCATTTTCTCCCTAAATGGTTTCCTGTCTTCTCTCTTTATTGTCAAAAAAAAGTGGAAAAAGCCACAAGAATAAAAGATAATTAGTGTTTCATAGAGTTTGGGGCACAGTACAGTGCAGTACAATGGCATATATGGTCGAGTCACACAGAAATGTCCTCTCAGAGAGTGGAAGGATGTAGACAGGGTGCAGGAGAAAGATGTGATGACTGTTCAATCTGCTCTTCTCATGGACAACCTCTGTCTCTTTTCACCTTCTCGGCCGAATAGATTTGAGATCCGTGGTGACAACAGCCTGCGTCTGATGAGGGTCAGAGCGGAGGACGAGGGCACTTACACATGTGTCACCGAAAACAGCGTTGGCAAAACCGAAGCCTCCGCCGTGCTGCAGGTCCACGGTAAGACACGCATACATGCATTCTCAGCCTTTTACATGTGTGTAATCGCAACACACATGAAATTTGAATCACAAAGAAGCGAGATGATATTCTTAGCTTCATGCATATGTTGTTGCTCATCTACATTAAACAGACCTCACTGCAGCCATTTGAACCTGTCAGGCGCAATCAGTCTGATCTGTGTGAAGTCACATGGAAGAGTTTATCAGCTCCTCTGTTGCTGCTTAAATGTTAGCTCTATTCTACCTAGTGAGCTGCTTCAATGCCTACATACGCAGCTGACATTAAATCCCAAAGTTTTGACATGAACGTTTGGCGTATGGCCAAACATATTTATTGCTGTCCAAAATTGCATACTGTACAGTAGGTAGTATATTGGTTTGAAAGGGATTGCCTGTGCTATTTGTTTACAGAAGTTACGAGTCATAAAAGTCTCTTAACCACCTCAACCAAGCGTTTGTCAATGTGGGCATCTGTTGTTGTTGCAGTACAACAACAACAGTACAACATATTTTGTTGTTGAACCCACTGTTTGTGTCAATGACACAAAGTGCAACTAGCACTGTACGCGTACCCTAGCGTACATGTAAAAACCAAAGTATACTTTGGGCTTAAGGTGACTGTCATGGATGTGTCTGATTTGGAAACCTCTACATAGGCAGCAAAACAAAGCACAATACAAATAGCCAGAGACTTGATTTGACGATAGTATGCTGCTAAGCTAACAACGCAATACCGAAATACTTATAAAAAATACTTTGAATGCACAGACATTTGCTACAAAAAAAATATTTAAAAAAAATTTTCTTGATACTTTTTAGTATTGAATGAAACACAATTTAAAATAAAAAAAATTTTACATGTGATGTCGGCCATCTTGAATTTACCTTTTCTCTGAGCTTGTGTGAAGAGTGCACCGATGAATCTTTAAAGGGATAGTTCACTGCCTATCGATTCCTGTATGCGCATTTCAATGTGATTTTAAATCATTCAAGTGCAAGAAGACATAAAAGAGAACTCAATTCAGCACTCACACAGTTTTCTGTGCTGCGCACATATCCAAGCGTGCGCAAAAAACACCTCTCATTTAATGCGTGAGTGCTGAATTTAGTTTTCTTTCGCATCTTCTTTCTCTTGAATGGACAAATACACACAAAATTGTCAAAATATCCTCGTAAAAAGTCACACGGTTCCTTGTGTCAGCATTCTTTTAAGCTGCTGATTTTTGTTCATGCTATTCAGCTGCAACAAAAAGTTTTGCAAAAGATAGAATAAATATGTTTGATATCTGAATGTTTTTTTTTTTTACCTTATTGGAATCGAAACTGGGAATTGATAAGATTTGTAATTGACAGGCAAAATTAGACTTTAAATCGGTAAAATGGTTTAACGATGCCAAACCCTGAAGGAGACCAAATGTTGTTTTGAACGCCATTGAATTTCATCGTATGGACAAAAACAGTTGAAACATTCTTTAAAATATATATCTTCTTTTGTGTTCTACTGAAGATAGAAAAACATACAGGTTTGGAACAGCATGAGGGTGAGAAAATGAAGGCAGAATTTTCTACTTAGGCGGATCACTATGTTTTGGTACTATGTGGAGCTTATGTTAAAGCGTTTGGATTACTGTATCTGACAGCTGTTATAGAGACGGTGTGCTTCAGCAAACTGCCGGAGTGCAGAGGCAGTGTTAATAGAACGTGGCAAAATGTGTGTTTGCGTGTGTGTGGAAATTAGAGAGAGAAAGACTGAGCAAGAAAGAACTGGATGGGAATCTAACTGGCACAAGCCGGGGGAAGCAGCTGTAGCAGACCTGATTCAATTCATCCTCCAGTTATTTTGCCAGTCTGAATTAAGATGAGACCAAGCAACTCTGCCTCCATCTCCTGCCTACTGCCTCCTTTTTCTGCCACACTCTCTCTCTTTCTCTCTCTCTCTCCATTTTCTGACTCAGGGCCATTTTCTTGATGTTTCATTTGTGAATTTTCTGTCTCATTTGCCTTGATGTTTT
This sequence comes from Megalobrama amblycephala, assembly GCF_018812025.1. Lineage (NCBI taxonomy): Eukaryota > Metazoa > Chordata > Actinopteri > Cypriniformes > Xenocyprididae > Megalobrama > Megalobrama amblycephala. Next base: position 28,818,286 of record NC_063059.1, on the reverse strand, counting down.
GTTGCCCTTCATCATTTCATCCTTACCAACCTTTCCTTCCTCTTCACTGCATGCTGCCACATCCCACAAAGGTGGCAAAGGCAGGCTGTTTTATGTCTGATGCTTTGCATTGTGGGTATGATAGAAATGTGTTTGAATGCTTCAAAAAGACATTTTAAGCCATTACTGTGATATTGCCATTAGATTAATGGGGATTTCATAGCTCAAAAAAAAAAAAAAAAGTTTAAAGCAGCTGCTTAACATTTATATAATTGAAACATCAAATGTTTTAAAAAAAGATAGAGACTACTCCATTTTATAACTGAAGTGATTGCTTTACATTTTCAGGAATCACAGGCAAATTTTACATTTATATTTATGTATTTGGCAGACAATTTTATCCAAAACAACTTACATTACAATGCATTTAAGCAGAACATTTTATCAGTAGCTAGCATTACCTGGATATCAAACTTGTGTCATCCTCTACAAGTTGAGCTGCAAGGATTTTGAGACTGAATTTAGGTGATGTGCCATCATCTCATATTATTGAAAAGATGTAAAATAGAGGTACAAATTAGGAGCTTTTGAATGTGGCTTATTAAAAGGATAGTTCACCCAAAAATGAAAATGTGATGTTTATCTGCTTACCCCCAGGGCATCCAAGATGTAGGTGACTTTGTTTCTTCAGTAAAAACAAATGATGATTTTTAACTCCAACCATTGAAGTCTGTCAGTTGTATAATGCATGTCAATGGGAACTCCATCTATAATGCTGCGTTCACACCGAACGCGTCTGGGGCGTCTGAGGCGTCTGATTTACATGTTAAGTCAACATAAAAGTGCGTCTAGGTCAATCAAGCGTCTAGCGCGGCGCGAATCGGCCGTTGATGCGCAAATGGCGCGGCGCGAATTGAGCGTTCACGCGGCTGACGCGCGAATTGAGCGTCTGACGCCCAAACGCCCGAGTTGAAAAATCTGAACTTTGGCGTAAATTCGCGGCGCGTTAACCAATCAGGGACTCTGCTTTGGTAGTAACGTGTTTATGATGTGATCAGTGGTGGAGACCAGAACAAAGATGTCGCTGTGTGTGGCCACCCTGAGCTCTATGATGTGTCATTATATTTTTATCGAGACAGGAATAAAAAGGACCTTGCCTGGAAGAGAATAAGCGAAGAAATCGGACAATCTGGTTAGTTGTAAAACTTTTTGCATGATTTTAGCCGTTGCCCACCTTCTAGCTAGCAAAAGTAGGCCGGCATAACCAAGTTAAATTGCCGCTACAGGTTTCCAACTGACGAGATTATGTGTTTATTCAGAGGATCTGTGCAGAAAGAGATGAAAGCCCCTCCCATGACGCGAATTCGCGTCTGAACACACTTTTTTTTAGACGCGCGAATTGAGCAAATTTTACGCGTGTCTGAAGCGTCTGACTTCAAAACGTTCAAGCGTCCAACTAGACGCGTCTGGCGCGAATTTGGCGCCCCAGACGCATTCGGTGTGAACGCAGCGTTAGAGTCAAAAAAACATGCACGGACAAATCCAAATTAAACCCTGCGGCTTGTGACGACACATTGATGTCCTAAGACACGAAACAATCGGTTTGTGCGAGAAACCGAACAGTACTTATATAATTTTTTAACTCTAAAACACCACTAAGTCCAACTGCCCTGCGCATCTGGTTAGTGAGGTCAGAAAACACGTTCTGATGACGGAAGTGATCTCTTTTGCTTTTCCTAAATGAGTGCGAGACATCACTTCTGTTGTCAGAGCGCGTTCAGACCTCACCAACCGGAAGTGCAGGGCAGTTGGACATGATATAAATACTGTTTGGTTTCTCGCACAAACCGACCTTAGGACATCAATGTGTCGTCACAAGCCGCAGGGTTTAATTTGGATTTGTCTGTGCATGTTTTTTTTTTACTCTTATAGATGGTGTTCCCATTGACATGCATTATTCGACTGACAGACCGCAACGGTTGGAGTTAAAAATCATCATTTGTGTTCTACTGAAGAAACAAAGTCACCTATATCTTTGATGCCCTGGGGGTAAGCAGATAAACATCAAATTTTCATTTTTGGGTGAGCTATCCCTTTAAGTGGTCAACATGCTTAACCACATTCATTTGTGGCACCCATGTTTTTGACGTTAACTGGATTTCTGAATCTTGTTCCCACACATCTCTACATTTCCTTTCCTCTCTCTCACTGTCTATATCAATAAAAATAAAAACAAAAAAGCCATTAAAATAATAAAATTTACTAGCAGCTAAACAAAATAATTGTATATTTAGCACATGGAAACAGGATCCAAAATGACTGTTTTGTCATACCTGTCAGTGGCGAGTAAAATGAGAAAATGTGCAGGTTTTTTGTGACAGCATATTTGTGACAAACACTATGTGGAATATTCCTTACATTAATCCACCAAAACTAAAATATGAGAAACAACATCCCAATGTGTTGTTTTTTGTGTTACCCACAGCAACACTTGACATGAGCCAGTATCTATCTCTCAGTAGAACTGACAAATATCAGGATTTCACTCCTCACATATTCTTTTTGTGGATTAACGTGAAAAATATTCCACATATGTGGCTATAATTCTTACAGATTTACAAATGCATTATCCAGCAGTTTAATGAAAAAAGTTCCAGCCGCTTTTGAGTAACTAATTTCAGTTACTCTCCAAAGCTGTTTTTAGTCACTTGGCGAGTGTTCACCCAAAAATGAAAATTCTGTCATTAGTTGCTCACCTTCATGTCGTTCGAAACACAAATTAAGATATTTTTGAGAAAATCCAATGGCTCGGTTAGGCCTGCATTGCCAGCAAATTAATTTACACTTTCAAACACCCAGAAAGCTACTAAAGACATATTTAAAACAGTTAATGTGACTACAGTGGTTCAAACTTAATATTATAAAGCGACAAGAATACTTTTTGTGCGCCAAATAACAAAATAACAACTTTATTCAACAATATCTAGTGATGGGCAATTTCAAAACACTGCTTCACGAAGCTGCGAAGCTTTACAAATCTTTACGAATCTTTACGAATCTTTTGTTTCGAATCAGTGGTTCAGAGCGTGAAAGCCACATGATTTCAGTAAACGAGGCTTCGTTATGTCATAAATGTTTCGAAACTTCAATGGTTTGTGTGACTTTGACAGTTTGATACACGCTTCGAACCACTGATTCGAAACAAAAGATTCGTAAAGCTTCGAAGCTTCATGAAGCAGTGTTTTGAAAAGTATTCTCGTCACTTCATAATATTAAGGTTGAACCACTGTAGTCACATAAACTGTTTTAAATATTTCTTTAGTAGCTTTCTGGCCAATTGAAAGTGTTAATTACTTAACTTTGCTGTCAATGGAAGCCTCACTGAGCCATCAGATTTTATCAAAAATATCTTAATTTGTGTTCCGAAGATGAACAAAGGTCTTATGGGTGTGGAGCAACATGAGGGTGAGTAATTAATGACAGAATTGTCTGATCATCAGTCCCATATGTTAATACACAGTAATATTTTCTTTTCAGGAACTTAGTTAAGTGTATTCAGTCTGTCAACATTCACTTCCTGTGTGGTGTTATGAGAACACCTGTGCTTATATGAGATTGACAGGGCCTGTGGCTGTCAGGGGAATGCTGTCTTCTCTGATCCTCTCAGCAGATGTTTGTTGCCTTCTAGCCTAACATTTTCCCAACATACCAGGGAGCAAAGCCACGGCATCAGTGACTTAACACGCTGAAGATTATGACTGACCACACACATCTGCTGTTTTTACACTTGTCAGACAAGTTTACACGATGAGCGGCCATGTGCACGAGAGCTTTTACCAAGCCCAGCAACAAAATACCCACTGGATGAGTCATGAGTCTAACGCATCCTCATTCACTGGATCATCTCAAATGTGCCCTGTATTAAAAACAGGAAATGGTGTGTTTTAATTCTATGGCTTTTAAAGGGATAATTTACCCAAAAATGAAAATTCTGTCATCAGTTACTCACCCTCATGTCATTCCACACCCATAAGACTTTTGTTCATCTTCAGAATGCTTGAGCTTCCATTTACCAAATATGTACATTTGCTGATCAATGTTTATATGTGAATAAAATCTTAAATTAAACTTGTTCATCATATTAAGTGATCGTTCCTCTTCAGAAGACTTGGATTTAATGCTCAATTCATATGGATTTATTTTACGATCTCTTTTATGAATGTTTTGAAGTGAGTTTTGTGTGAATAGACTTTCAATGGAGGGACAGAAATCTCCCAGATTTCATCAAAAATATCTTCATTTGTGTTCCGAAGATGAACAAAAGTCTTATGGGTTTGGAATGACATGAGGGTGATTAATTGACCACAGAATTTTAATTTTTGGGTGAACTAACCCTTTAAAGGGACATTTCTCACAAAATGAAAATTCTGCCATCATTTATGAGTAGGGTGACCAGATTTCTCATGGTGGAATACGGGACGGGTGAGCAGAAATTTACAAACGACAAATACGCTAGAGATACAAATTAAATAAACTTGCTTTTCAGATAAAGTAGGTTTATTTACCATGTATACATTTATTTAACATCTTTTGTTGTTTGATTAACATTAATGACAGACAAATATTTAATTAGGCTACTGTCCCTTTAAGACCGAATTCATGGATGTATTGACACATATCCGATTTTCACCCACCTGTTTACATCCACTTAAGCCATAACCGACTGTATTAGCATGAGATACTCCACACGATGGGCATTTTGAAAAACTATGTGTGCATTTGACTATTCAGCCGCAAGGAGAACTGATCTCGCGCTGTCTGAGAGAACTGGGATCGCGCGCAAGGAAAGAGAGAGAGCGTGCGCGACCGCCATCGCTAACGGCAATTTAATCAATAACGAATTGTGATTGGACGGTACTTTTTTTCTTCGACGAATTGATTGGGTTGGGTTGGATTGGGTTGTTCTCACGTGACACAACACTTCTACTACTATGATTACCCAGTAATAAAGAAATTTTAGGAAAGATGAAATACGGGACAAAACATGATTTTTTCTTAATATGTCGGGACATTAAAAATGTAGCTGAAATACGGGACTGTCTGGTCACCCTATTTATGAGGTTCCAAACCTGAATACATTTCTTTCTTCTGTGGAGTTCAAAACAAGAAGTGTTTTTTGTCCAAACAATAGGGTGCAAAACATCATTCCCATTAGACCCAATTACAATTTAACATGTATTTATATAGCGCTTTTCACAATACATATAGTTTTATCCTGTTAACTGTCCCCCTGTAGATATGAAACTGTTAACTGTAGATATGAAAATGCGTTATCCTAACTTAAATGGTTGTAATTCAAGAATGCTCTGGAATATAGACATAAGGCTAGTCTTGTTTTAAAGAAGACATTTAGTAGATTGTTGCAGATGTAAATTAAAAATAAATTAGAAATAGAAAATGTAAGTGAAACAGAAAAAAATTTATAGAAGTTTGTTTATGAAAATGTAAAATGTAAAAATATATTTAATATAAAATATATATATTAAAAAACATGTTTTACTCTAAAACTGCAAGAAAATCAAAGCCAAAAATCTGAACAAGTTGTGTTCCAAATTTTAAGTTGATATCTCAAAAATGAGCTTTCAGTAAGATTTTGTTTGGGCGCAGTACCAAACTTTTCCACTAGATGACAACCAAGCTCCATTACTGACCATATAAGGGCGCCTCCATTTCCATTTATGGTTTGAGTGATCTGAACCATATATTTCCATAATTTTCATACAATTTATGAAGTAGACATCCTATATAGAAGTAGTATAAACCTCTAATAAACATAAAAACATGTCTGTGGGTTACATCACAAATGGCGAATCTGTTCTTTTTTTTTATATTTAAATCATTTTCAGACCGTTTTTTCTCAAAAATCTGAATGGATGTTATCTTTTGAACTCGTGACATGAAAACAAACAGGTTTCTACCAATCTTTCATGATTTTTCTTGTTCATCGCTATTTCATAATAAAGGTCTGAACAGGCCTTATGAGTATGAAAATATTCTTGTTGCAAATTGATGATTTTGAAAATCAGTCACCAAATATGAAAACTAGAGATTGTAAGCTTTCAAATTATACATAGTTTGTCAAGATTAGTTTATGTTTAGTGTAGGATATTACTGTTTTTAAATATGTAATGGCTGTGGGCCCACCGGTAGGCCAGTGACACTTTAACAGGTTAAAGCTGCTTTACAGAAAATGCCTGCCTGTAATGTCTACATTACAATTTAGAATGATCTGTTATTGTTATTGCAGTTGACTTTCATTGTATGGACAAATGAGACATTTTTAAAAATATCTTCTGTCCCTTCAAGGCTCCAGAATTTCATTCTACTCGGAAGCATTTCTTTAACTCATTATTTCAGTCCCTAAAGCTGACATACATACATACAAGTAATACTGTCGCATGGGAGTTGTCACCTGCAGAAGCGTTCAGTAGCTCCGTTAGCCCAGAGCAACTTTTCCCCACACTATTATTCTCCTCCGGTTTTAGTGATCTTTGTCGGCTTCTCGTCATGAGCTGTTATTTGTGTAGGAGCTTGTAGCCCCGTCAGAAAAAAATGTGAAAATGGAGAAACAACACAGATGAGTCAGATCTCGCGCTTTCTCCCTGTCTGCTTTTCACGCTCTCATACGCCTTCTCTCACTTGAGTCTGGTGTACAAGCCTACTGTGAAGTTTCTAAACAGCAGGGTAGCGGTCTGGTTATCTAAACAAAGACACACAGCTCTGAGCCCAGCGTCGTACTAAAAAATGGGCAGGAAATGGCTGATGGATAACGCCGGTGGTTCTGTTTGGCTTTCAGAGCGATAAACCAAGCAGTAGCCACCTCAAACATCGCTATCAAAAACAGATGTTTTTCGATACCGTGCATCCGCTGCTGTCCCAGCATGAGCTACGGACTCCAGCATCGGAATCTGCTTTGCAGTCACAACTAATTACTTGCTTTAATCTGGGCTGAGTGGAGACTCTATATGTTTTAATCCGACGGCTCTCACACTAATGTGCAAATCACAGAGCTGATGAGCCACAGAAGACAGCACTTAACTGATAAGTGATTTAAAATACTGGGAAAAGCACTTCTTTTTTTGCATAGAGTGGGTTATTCTAGATGGCATTTAGTGAGGGTTAACTTCAATCAAACTTAAGTTCAAGTAGGAGTCGTGATTGTCAGAGACACCCATAGGAAAGACATCACAAATGATGTGTCTTCAACTTCTCAATTGTTTCTGCTAGAAGGCTATGAGACTAAAAAAACAAAACAAACTGAAAGGTGTTTCTCACAAAACAGCTGCAGACTGCCATGCCAGTAAATTAAGCCAAATCTTGGTTGTCTGATGTGGATTGGAAACTGATTTTAGGGTGTTGTTACCTGTTGTTACCATTAGCATAGTTCTTTTAGTGAATCAGGTGCTAAAATAACACAGTGTATGCAAATAAATGAATCCCTCTGAGATGTTTGCTTGAGTCTTTTACTTCACAGATGTTTCTCTTGAGAAAAATGCCTTACCTTTTCTAGAACTTTCAGAATGTTTCTCTGCAGTGCCACAAACTGCTCATACGTGGCATTTGCTAAGATGCCAAAGTCTTCACTGATTTAATTTCATAATATTTATTATGAAATTCTTTCTCTACGAAATTATCTGGACTATGCTATTCATGTTAATATTATAGCTTTGGCCTTTAGTGAATATCAGCAATTGTCTCATTTGTTTATATTTTAATATGTATTTTATTTTGGTGATAAAATTCTGATATACACCTCCATGCAAATGTTTGGGGTATAGTAAGTTCATAATTTCATAAAATATCTAACTATTTTTTGTCTCTTACACTAAAAACAGTTAATATCGTTAATTTAAATTAGTCTTTAAAGGTGCCTTTTTAAAAGATGTAATATAAGTCTAAGGTGTCCCCTGAATGTGTCTGTGAAGTTTCAGCTCAAAATACCCCATAGATTTTTTTTTATTCATTTTTTTAACTGCCTATTTTGGGCCATCATTAACTATGCACCAATATATAGGTTGCGGCCCCTTTAATTCTCGTGCTCCCCCTCCCCCGGAGCTCGCGCTTGCCTTGAACAGCATAAACACAGTTTACACAGCTAATATAACCCTCAAAATGGATCTTTACAAAGTGTTCGTCATGCAGCATGTCTAATCGCATAAGTATGGTATTTATTTGGATGTTTACATTTGATTCTGAATGAGTTTGATAGTGCTCCGTGGCTAACGGCTAATGCTACACTGTTGGAGAGATTTATAAAGAATGAAGTTGTGTTTATGAATTATACAGACTGAAAGTGTTTAAAAATGAAAATAGCGACAGCTCTTGTCTCCGTGAATATAGTAAGAAACGATGGTAACTTTAACCACATTTAACAGTACATTTAGAAAGACAATTTACAAATATCACTAAAAATATCATGATATCATGGATCATGTCAGTTATTATTGCTCCATCTGCCATTTTTCGCTGTTGTCCTTGCTTGCTTACCTAGTCTGATGATTCAGCTGTGCACAGATCCAGACGTTAATACTGGCTGCCCTTGTCTAATGCCTTGAACATGGGCTGGTATATGCAAATATTGGGGTCATACATATTAATGATCCCGACTGTTACGTAACAGTCGGTGTTATGTTGAGATTCGCCTGTTCTTCGGAGGTCTTTAAACAAACGAGATTTATATAAGAAGGAGGAAACAATTGTGTTTGAGACTCACTGTATGTCATTTCCATGTACTGAACACTTGTTATTCAACTATGCGTAGATAAATTCAATTTTTAATTCTAGGGCACCTTTAATTTCTATTTGAATGTATTTTAAAATGTAATTTATTTCTGTAATGTAAAGGACAGCATTTATTTGAAATGGAAATCTTTTGTAAAATTATAAATGTCTTTACTGTCACTTTTGATCAGTTTAATGCATTCCTGCTGAATAAAAGTATTAATTTCTTTTTTTTTTCTTTTTAAAAAAAAAAAAATCATACTCACCCCAAACTTTTGAAAGGTAGTTTATGTTTGTTACTTAAACAAAATATCTTTAATATCTTTTTGATTCAGTAGATTTATGCTGGCTTCACATGCTATTGTAAATTTCCTAATTCCACTTCTGAATTTGTTAAGAGCTTGTCAAATTATTTTTTGTCCTTCCTCCAATATCTGTATAAACAAAGCAAAAAGGACAAACATACAGGAAAATCATGAAGCATTTGTAAATTCACTAACCAGCCCCATTCGGTTCTTTATGGTCTCAGTGCCTCCGCAGATTGATGTACGTCCCCTGAATCAAGTCGCAGTTCAAGGACGGACCGTCACTTTTCAGTGTGGCACCCAGGGAAACCCCCTTCCAGCAGTTTTCTGGCAGAAAGAAGGCAGCCAGGTGAGTGTGCAACTTATGCTTAATACCTACAGCATTTAACCAACCAAACCATATGTGACCCTGGACCACAAAATCAGTCATAAGGGTAAATTTTTGAAACTGAGATGTATACGTTTCCATTGATGTATGGTTTGTTATGATAGGACAAAATTTGGCCGAGATACGACTGTATGAAAATCTGGAATCTGAGGGTGCAAAAAAATCAAAATATTGAGAAAATCACCTTTAAAGTTGTCCAAATGAAGTCCTTAGCAATGCATATTACTTACAAAAATAAAATAAAATTGTGATATATTTATGGTAGGAAATTTACAAAATATCTTCATGGAACATGATCTTTACTTAATATCATAATGATTTTTTGCATAAAAGTAAACTCGATAATTTTGACCCATACAATGTATTGTTGGCTATTGCTACAAATATATTTATATTAAACAGTTATTTTCAGTTATTTTAATAGTATTTTAATGTTTTTACTGTATTTTTTGTTTAAATAAATACTGCCTTGGTGAGCTTAAAGGATTAGTCCACTTTTAAATAGACTTTTCCTGATAAATTTACTCACCCCCATGTCATCCAAGATGTTCATGTCTTTCTTTCGTCAGTCGAAAAGAAATGAAGGTTTTTGAGGAAAACATTCCAGGATTTTTCTCCTTACAGTGGATTTCAATGGCTACCAACAGATTGAAGGTCAAAATTACAGTTTCAGTGCAGCTTCAAGGGCTTTAAACGATACCAGAAGAGTAATAAGGGTCTTATCTAGCGAATCGATCGGTCATATTCGAAAAAAATACAATCAAATATCGCCTTGAACGTACTTTCCGCATTCTTCATAACGCTTACGCTGAATGTTCTACGCCTTCCCTATTCTACTTACGGAACGAACGCGGTTTCATTTTTTTCCATAACTTGAATAGGGAAGGCGTAGAACATTCAGCGTAAGCGTTATGAAGAATGCGGAAGCGGAAAGTACGTTCAAGGCGATATTTTGTTTATAAAGCATAAACGGTTGTATTTTTTTCGAAAATGACCGATAGATTCACTAGATAAGACCCTTATTACTCATCTGGTATCGTTTAAAGCCCTTGAAGCTGCACTGAAACTGTAATTTTGACCTTCAATCTGTTGGTAGCCATTGAAATCCACTGTAAGCAGAATAATCCTGGAATGTTTTCCTCAAAAACCTTCATTTCTTTTTTTCGACTGACGAAAGAAAGACATGAACATCTTGGATGACATGGGGGTGAGTAAATTTATCAGGAAAAGCGTATTTAAAAGTGGACTAATCCTTTAAGACAAAAAAAATCTTACTCCAAACTTTTGGACGGTAGTGTATGTACAGTACAGACTATATTACCCTTTGAAATTCATGCAGTATATACAGTCAAGTACATACTGTAGTTCAAGTACACAGTCTTTTGTACTTGATTTTAGATGCAGCTTATGAGATGTCTCAGCATTGTCACTCAATAATCCAATAATTCTATGAATGTGATGCGTGGGTTTAAAGAGCTTGATTGGAGATCAAAGGCAGATCTCTTCATATAAAGATGTTGTATTTGCATCTCAGAGCATGTTTATTGGTGACTCATTAACTTAGCCAAAGCTTGAAAACAAGCCTAGAGCCTCTCGATGATTATATTTACCCTTGTTGATGCTGATTAGTCGTGTATTGCTGATTGCATTGAAGAGATGATTCAGAGCGTTGGATTGCTGGAGCCGGGCCCTTCAACAAAGCGTCATGTTTTCAGAGCCATTATGGGAAAACACCGGTGAGCGTTGGGCCTCCTAAGAGGAAAAAGAAGAGACTTGTGAAGGAGTAGGAGGAGAAAATTTGACACAGAGGAACATCAGGTGTCAGAGCAGCTCCCATAGGCCAGCAAAAGCACAGCGTTCAGTGTAATGGCAGTCAGGAGCGTGTTTTCACTCTAAAAATAGACCTCCGTCAGTGCAGCGGAGAGCTAAAGACCACTCAGCCTTGATGGCTCACATCATTTTGCAGTCATTTGGGGTGTTGCTTGTGCAATGGATTTTATAGTATGTCCCCCGTGTTCACGTTTGTAAACCATTTGCAGCTGTGTTCCAGATTACGCTGTGGCCTTTTCACCTTGGTCCATTACTTGCCCAGTTTAAGCCTCTTAAGAGAAGTGGATGGATTCCCCATCATGTATATACCCCCAGTTAACCTAACTGAAGTCCCACAAAGGAGCAGCTTCGGTCGGCGCATTAAACTGCCAGAAAGACACATGACTAAGCACTCAAATCAGTTGATGTGCAGTTTTTGATGGAGATGAGATCTTTAATCTGCACCATGTTCAAGCCTTTTATTTTTTAGATTTGTCCACGTATGTTAGTCAAGGTTTCTTGTACCAAATATCATAATGCAATTACACACAGGGCCAAAGCTAGGGCATCTGGGGCCTAGGTGTAGGTTCGGTTCAAATCGCATTTTTTGTTGTTGTTTGTTTTGTTTTTTGGTTGGGGGTGTTGGGGGATGGGGGAGATCCTCCTCGGGTTGAATTGTCACCACCTTTCGCCCCTTCAGCAATGGCCCTGGTAACACATCAGAAGATTGATGGTTCATGACTGAAGGTTCATGGCTAATATGAACTAAGAATGAAAATACTTTTACAGCATTTATGAATGTAGGCTAATGTGAATTTCTACATATACAGTACTAATAGTTTATATACATTAGTACATTAGTTTGTATTACGTACACTACTGTTATAAAGTTTAGGGGAAGTACGATTTTTTAAAAAGAAATTACTATTTTTATTTAGCAAGGATACATTAAACTGATCAAAAGTGACAGTAACGACATTTATATGTTGCAAAAGATTTCTATTTCATATAAATGCTGTTCTTTGAACTTTCTAATCATCAAATCCTGAAAAAATGTATCACTGTTTCCACAAAAATATTAAGCAGCACAACTGTTTTCAACATTGATAATAGTAAGAAATGTTTCTTGAGCATCAAATCATCATATTAGAATGATTTCTGAAGGATCATGTGACACTGAAAACTGGAATAATGGCTGCTGAAAGTCCAGCTTTGCCATCATAGGAATGAGTTAAATTTTAAAATATGTTAAAATAGAAAACAGTTATTTCAGTTGTAATAATAATTTAGAACGGCAGTGTATGAATTGTATTATATAAATGTGTTATGAGTGAACATAAATTAAAAATGAACATTTATTTATTTATAAATTAACACTAACCTAGATTAATAAATGCTTTTAAAAGTTATGTTCATTGTTTGATCATGATATCTGATGCATAAACTGATGTTAATGAATTGAGCCTTATAGTATAGAGACAAATGAATATTAAAAATGATTCAAATCCAACAATTTTTTAATGTTATGGCTGATGAATGATAAATGGTGGATATTTAAGTAATTCAATTTTTTTGTCTGAATAAATGACAAATAAAATGTTAAAAAGCAAAATCAATTATTTTAAAAGCTATAAGTGAATTTAGGCATCACAATATTATTATGTACAGTATGAAAAATTATATTCATTTTGACATTTATAAAGATTACATTTAACAGTACATTAACAGTTATTAAATTATTAGTGTTTTCAAAGATTAACTGACTGAGCGTTAGATGACACTATACAATCTAAATGTAAAAACAGAGGAAATTAGCATAAACAATTAAATCTGCAATATCGACCAATACTGATAAATAAAAAACATAACTCTAATATTGACTGATAACTGTTATGCTACCCATAAGTTGTGCATCTCTGTTATTGTAAAGCATTACCACTGTACATAAGCATTTTTCAGCCTGATTCAGTTAAACATTCTGTTTTTGCTACCGTACCTTTAAGAATTCATGAGCATTGCATTGTAAACATTAGAGTATGTTAACATAGCTTATCAAACTTCACTTCAAAAGAACAAAGACAATCCTGTTTTCATGGCCATTTGTAACACAGTACTTTCTTGTAAAACAGACTTTCAAAGCCTCTGAACACTGGGTATTTTGCCCACGGTGTGGTGTGAACTCAAGAGTCTGTCCTCTGTTGTAGATGCTTCTTTTCCCCGGCCAACCTCCTTCCCAGTCGGGCCGTTATTCTGTGTCTATGAGCGGAGAGCTGTCCATCTCTGATGTTCACTCTGAGGACTCGGGCTACTATATCTGCCAGGCCATCAGCGTGGCAGGAAGTGTCCTCGCCAAGGCTCTGCTGGAAGTGGAAACTCGTGAGTATCTGGGATTACTGTTCATCCCACCCAGCAAATGGCATCTCTGGAGATAATTGTGAAGAAAACCCCTAGTATTAAACTGCCTGAGCGTGAACACACACAGTGTACACAGCTTTTCATTTTGATGTGTATTCCTTAAATCATGAATCCTGTTTTTAATTAATGGTGCTTGCTGAGGGATCGCTAAAAGTGAAGTGAAGTTTTTAAAAACTTTGCAGTATCGCCTAATTCATCCGCCTAAAATAATGTTTTTTAATAAACAAGTTGGCTTCAATAATTAACAACACTGCAAAAACATATTTTCTTACTGCATATTTTTGGCTTGTTTTCAAGTTAAAATATAACAATAAACAATCTTAAATCAATATACATTTATTTGAGAAGTAAAATTATGTAAGATATTAAGTCTTGTTTTCTGAAAAAAGATCAAAATTTAGTGAGTTTTTGCATAAACAAGACTTGTAAGGTAAGGTAAGAAAAATAATCTTGTTTTTTGACCCCACTAACAGATTTTTTCTTGTTTTAGCATAAACTTACTTAATTTTGATCACTTTTTCAGAAAACTTATGGTCAGATTTACTAACAGCACCAGCTCAAACCCCCTTTTGGTGTTAAAAAACCACTGTCAGGATTTACTAAAGACAATTAGCGATGAAAAGCCGTGGACATAGTTATTTTTGCGGGTGACCTTACCCAGATAGCAAACAATGATTGAAACAATGTTGAATCAATGTTAATGTGTCAATGTTAACCGCATTGAATCAATATCACTTTTGCACCCACAATTAATGTTCAAAAAATGTTGAAATTTCAACAAAAAAATTATGGAAATGGCATTGATGTTGGTTCAACATCATGCTTGCACTCTCAGAAAATGAAACACAACTATGTTGATGTTTTATTGAAAATGTTTGTTCACCATTTTGGTGATCAGTATTTCCTTTAGTTGGGCAGTTTGACTCTTGGCTTTTTGTGTGAGTTCGTGGTCTTTGTAACTGTGTTTACTAAGGCACATCATTTGTTGCAAAGAAAACCAGAAACAAAATGATCCAGTGATATAGTTTTCATAATCATAAAGCAGAGTAGATTACTAATCTTGCTCCTGACCAAAAGTGGTTATTTGTTATTAAAATATTATGTTCACCAACAATACATTCTTGCCACAGATCATGTTCTGAATTTATTTTAAATACATTATGGGAAATGTATCATGGCATATTTTTATGGCATATGAATCTCAACAATGGTGACATCCTTTATGCCGCAATGCATGCTGGGAGCCACCATAGTATACAACTCATGACTCCCAGCATGCATTGCGGCATGAAGCATGTCACCATTGTTGAGATTCATTTGCTGATTCTTAGGGGTGTGACGAGATCTCGCGAGACTAAACTGTGACGAGATTTCTCGTCGAGGCGAAAAGTAGTCTCGTGATGTTGCCATGACAGAGTGTTAGGATGATTAGAAAAGAATATGCCACCGCTACGTTTACATTATGCTTCCAGTATCGTTTTGCTTTGTATTTAACAAAAAACATTTAATTCAGTTGGATAACGGTCGCCGCCGCTCCATATTTACAGAGTTACGCGCGATCGCTGAAAGTGAAAGTAAACGCGAGCGCGCATTCAAACGCGATTTCAATACCCCGCATTTTGAAAGCGGCTCCCTGATGAATACAGATATCTCTCAATATGAAAGCTATTTTAGGCTGGGCAGTGTAGTTGTAACCATCTCTTAGCTCTGTATCAAAGAAAAATTGGTCTTATTTGCACTTTGAATATTGAGAGTGCGATTATGGTTGCACTTATTGTAAAGTGTTACCATAAAAATGAATAACAGTTTCTCTTAATCTTATTAAGCACAAACAATAAGGTTTCATTTGTTAACATTAGTTAATGCACTGTGAACTATCATGAACTAACAATGAATGACTATTTTTATCAACTAACATAAAGATTAATAAATACTGTAGCAAATATATTGCTCATTGTTAGTTGATGTTGGTTAATACATTAATGTTAATAAATGAGACCTTATTGTAAAGTGTTAATATTTTCATTTATACTGTTTTTATTTCTATGATCAGTTTGTGAAAAGGAGTTCAGTTAGGAGGTCAAAAGTTGTAGAAGCTCATAAATCATGTACAGTAAGGTCTGAAGAGACTGAAATCATACAGAAGAGAAGCCAGTCAGTTGAGTTTGTGGCAAAACCTTTTACAGTGTTTGAATGTTGTCTTTTACTGCATATGATAATTCATACTCAGAAAGTAGAACTGAAATGACATTGATTACAAGATGATTAGTTAAAACATTTCAAATACACCTGCAGAATATTTTTTCTAGTCACGTATTTCGCCATCTTGTCTCGTCTCGTGAACTCAATCTCGAGTCTCGTCTTGTCTCGTCTCGTGAGATACCTGTCTCGTCACACCCCTACTGATTCTTGATGTCTGTGTGTCTAAAGATTTTTTGCACTTTAAATGTAACAATTCAGAATGTTTGATCTTTTGCAATAAAGTATTATTGGTGAATGTATCCTATTAAAAACAAATATATACTTTTGGTCAGGAGAACAATTAGAAAATGATTTTGCTTTTTGATGATGAAAACTATATCACTCAATCATCTTTGTTTCTTGTTTCTTTGCAACAAATTATGTGTTTTAGCTAACACTGTTCCAAAGACCACAAACTCACATGAAAAGCCAAGAGTAAACCTGCCCAACTAAAGGAAACACTGACCACCAAAATGGTGAACAAACATTTTCAATAAAACATCAACTAAACCTCTGTTAAGTCTCAAAAAGAACTTCTGCTGAGATCTTGAGAGATTTAATGTCTTCTTTTATCTTCAGTTGATTACAGGCTGTGTGGCTTTAAGTCAGTTGTAGATGTGTTTCATTTTCTGAGTGCAAGCATGATGTTAAACCAACATCAATGCCATTTCCATTGATTTTTTTTGTTGAAATTTCAACATTTTTTCAACATTAATTGCGGGTACTAAAGTGATATTGATTCAATGCGGTTAACGTTGACATATTAACATTGATTTAACACTGTTTCGATCATTGCTTGATATCTGGGTATTGCATATGTGTTTGTTTTTTTTAAGTTGTATATTTTGGCCTTTTTATTGGACAGAACGGTACAGATCAGACAGGAAAGCTTGGGTGGAGAGTGGGGAACAGGATCGGCAAAGGACCTCGAGTGGAATCGAACTGTAGCATAGAAGTTGACCTATGTGTCGGCGCTACCCATGAGGCTATTCAGACTAAAGAATTATAGGAGGAAAGCATTGAAATGAATCATGCAACATGATTTACTAAGGCTGTGGCTTAGTCAATTACTAGTATTTGTGCCATTATTTAACGGCCAAAAACATATATTAACCCAATAGGGCCTGTGTTGTTAGTAGATAACACGCACCTTATCTACAGCTCTGCTTGTTGCAATCCTATGCGAATTTGCTCTGCTCTTGGTAGATTGCGTTGGTCATTATGGAAATAATCTGGCTGCGTGTGTTCTTTAATTTGTGCATTGTCAGTAGATCACCCGCAGAACTTTCCACTCCCATCAGCACTTTTATGGATTTGCAGGCTCACACTAATTTGCTAATTTGTTTAGTAAATCCCCCAATACTTCTGATCAGGGTCCAAACTTAAAGGGTTCGTTTGCCCCAAAATGAAATTTCTGTCATTAATTACTCACCCTCATGTTGTTCCAAACCTATAAGACTTTCGTTCATCTTCAGAACACAAATCAAGATTTTTTGATGAAATCTGAGAGCTTTCTGTCCCTCCATTGACAGCTACACAACTACCACTTTGAAGCTTCAAAAAGTTCATAAAGAGATTGTAAAACTAATCCATATGAAGTGATTTAGTCCAAATTTTCTGAAGAGATGAACAGACTGAATTTAGGCTTTTATTCACATATAAACATTCATCAACTCACACATCAGTTGTGGTAAACAGAAGCTCAAGCATGTTTGCTTGACGTGACAAAACCAATGAGGTTCATTCTCGTGTGTTATGCAACACGTTTGAGCTTCCTCAAGAGGTTTGTTCTCGTGTGTCAAGCATACAAGGTTTCTATTTAAGTTCACTGATCAATGTTTATAGGTGAATAAAAGCCTAAATTAAATCTGTTCATCATTAAACCGATCAAGTCTCTTCAGAAAATTTGGACTAAACCACCAATTCATATGGATTAGTTTTATGATCTCTTTATTAACTTTTTGAAGAGTCAAAGTGTCAGTTGCGTAGCTGTCTATGGAGGGACAGAAATCTCTCAGATTTCATCAGAAAGATCTTCATTTGTGTTCCGAAGATGAACAAAAGTCTTAAGGGTTTAGAAAGACATGAGGGTGAGTAATTAATGACAGAATTTTCATTTTTGGGTGAACTATCCCTTTAATATCTATCTTTAGTAATTTTGCCTCTCGTGTAAATGTATCTTGATTTAAGAATGTTTAGATATTTTTTTACTGGAAAACAAGACAATTTCACAGTGTAGTCTTCTAGTCAACCATCCTGACCCATCACCCCAATTCCAGAATATCTCCATCTTTTGTGTCATTGTGTTTTCAAAGTGTGATTAACTCTAACTGCCAGTTGCGCTTCCGTAGCCGTACAAGTAAGTAAGGCTGATCTTTGGATGCCAGAGGCACTATTAGAGAACTGAACAGATGCAAACACACTCCTCACAAACACTCTCTGCTGTTTATCCTCCAGGCCCATCAGATCTCGTCCCTCCAATTATCCGACAGGGTCCAGCCAACCAGACGCTCACTTTAGGCTCCAGTGCCCTACTCCAGTGCCATGTGATGGGCAGCCCAATCCCCAGCGTCAGGTGGGAGAAGGACGGGCAAAGCGTTCTGAGCGATGACATTCACATAAGCCTAATGGAAAACGGCACTTTACACATCAGCGGTGTGAAGGTATTTGACAGATGCTTCAGACAAAGATGTGAATTGTTTGCTTTGATTAGGGCTGTGAAAAGCAAAAGCTCCCTGGACAGAGAGGCTCTGAGAAAACATTTCAAACTGAGTGAGACGTTCACAAGCACACCTGGAATAATGGTGTCCACTTGAGCGTTTCTTGTACTCGAGGCAGGGTTTCCATCAACGTATGCAAAACACATTTAGCCACATAATGTTCATAAATCAATAACCAACAGATTTGATCGCTTAGAGAAGCTCTCCGTACATTTAGCTCAAATGTAATTACGCACGCAAAATTATACTGATAAAGTGGAAGTGACACTAATCTGCAGTTTCCTTCCAAGATCGGAGTAAAGAGTACGATTTGTTTTAATTGATTCTGGCATTCATTCATCTAGTAGGTTCGGTGGAAAAATAGCTGAAGACTTAAAGGGGTTCAATACATCTGAACAACCAGCCAAATCTGCCATGTCATGATATAGTGTTTGACATAATAGATATATTAGCCTATCAAATAACGATATAGGACTGGAATGTTTAATTTGCAAGTTTAATTTTGTGGAGCTCTTTTGAATGTTAAAGCAGCCTATCATACATCATATATCATAACATAACATATATAGGAATCATGGATTTAGAAGTGGTAGTAATAATAATTATTATATTATATTGTATTATATGATTTAGTTTTAGGGCTGTTAAAACCAATGTGTTAAGGCATGTGATTAATTTTTTTCAGTTTAATGCATTAAAAACATTTTTAATCATCCTTTAGTTAGCATTACATTAGGCCTATATGATCACACTCTTCATGCAAATGCTTTTAAACCATCAAAGCACGACAAGACACAAAAGAGCGCTGGCTGCATTTAGTTCCCTTTCGCACTTGAACTGGCAAAAACACAAAAAACTATGCCAAAATGCATGTTTTGTCAAGTATCCTCATAAGCACAGTCTTAAATTAGTCAAATAAAGTCATAAATGAATGTAAAATGTTGCGAGAAAATAGTATTCGTGTCAGATCTGCGTCATGTGCAGCAGGTCTTAAAGTGACAGCAGCCTAATAAACCTGCTACAGTCTGTCATTAATGTTAAACAAAGAACAAAAGACACAGAGAAAGTCACTCAGTGCTCTTAACTGAATAACTTTTGTAGCTTTAATCAAATGAATCTATATTTAATTTATAAATTATGCAGTGAAGACCGTGAAGTGTTTGATAACTTTATTCAGTTTCTGGATATAAACTATCTGTTAGATCAAATATTTAAAATATATTGTCTGTATGTTGTTTCTGCATTAATTTGAAGATAAAATATGAAATTATTACAATATAAAAACAATAAAAACTTTAATGTTAGGTGCGATTAATCGTGACTACAGAAAAATGTGTGATTAATTACTTACATTTTTATTATAAAATAATTTTTTTAACTACTTTAATTTTTTTAATTTCATACACATAGCATATGAAGTAGTTCCAGAAACATTTGATTATTTATATTAACATTTATATTAATTATCAATATTTAAACATTGTTGTTTAATTTTATATGCATTTTATTTAATAAATTAACTTGAATTTTTATGGACCAGAGTGGAGCAACACATCATTTCCCAGTATGCGCTAATTTAGTCCAAATTTTACTCCAAAAATTATGCCTATTTATTTTATATTTTGTTGCACTGTATTGAAATGCCTAATCAGTGATAAATGTATTCTACCTATTAGGATATATAGTAAATAGGCATAATTACTTCTTAAACATTCTTGTGTTAAACTATTGATATTAATCTGTATGTTAGTTGCAATTCAGTACCCTCCTTCACATGTAGTATGACGCCAGTTCCATTCAAATTCATACCGAAAGGGAGCCAGTTCTTAAATTCATAGTTTTGATCAACCCTGATATTAAATAACATTCAAAAGACTTTGTCATTCAAAAGTTACTTTAAGTAAGAGAGACAGCTGTGTATTGTACAGCTTTTATTTGCTTCGTATTTCAAGAACATTCCGATAAACTGAATGCCATCTGTGGTACAAGGTCTGTATATCTTAATTGAGACATTTGACAGATGACACTGCTGTATGCAGAATATAAAACAGCCGCTGAGAATGTCAAAAATATTCTTAGAGGAGTTCTAACAGTCACGACCTCTAACTAACTGAAAACAAACTGAAACAATACATTTGATCCGCATCATTTGGAGAGGAGGAGAACTACTTCAGAAACATAGCTTGCTCGCAATTATCTTTGTCGTTTTTCAGACATGATTTTGTCTTCTCTGTTGCTAGGAGACAGACTCGGGAACGTACACCTGTGTCGCATCCAGTTCCACTGGTGAGACGAGTTGGAGTGGGACCGTGACAGTGAAAGGTAGCATACAAGGATTCTTCTCTTTAACACAGCTCTTTATAAGACTTTGTAAAGGCTGCCACTTCAAGAAACACATTGTACTGATGATTTCAATGTGCAGTCAAACGTCCTTGGACCAGAATGCACCCTTGACGGAATAGTCATGCAGTCACATTCGTTTCTTGTGTTTAGCGATTGGAACGTCCTCTGTCCCACGGGTCTCGCAGTCCCTGCAGCTGCCTGGTCCTCCACAGAAGCCCGTGGTGACAGATGTGACCTCAAATAGCGTCACTCTCACTTGGCAGCCCAACCCACATGAGGGCGGAGCTGCTGTCACTTCCTACATCATCGAGGCTTTCAGGTATTATCATACCATTAATACAAACTTACTACTGTTTAAATTGCTTTTCATTTTTCCCCTTCACTTAAAAGGCTCAAAACGATGTTTTATTTATTTTAACTTTATTTTATTTTTTTTTTTTTTTTATTAACTTTTTTATTATATTTTTATTTTATTTATTTTTTATTATATATTTTTTTTTTATTTTGGAGGGATTAAAAGTAGAAATGTGCAGCTTTAAAGGAACACTCCACATTTTTTGAAAATAGGCTCATTTTCCAACTCCCCTAGAGTTAAACAGTTGAGTTTTACCATTTTCTAATCCATTCAACCGATCTCCGGGTCTGGCGGTACCACTTTTAGCATAGCTTAGCATAGTTCATTGAATCTGATTAGACCATTAGCATCTCGCTCAAAAATGAATATACTCTCATTCTGCCGTAATAATCAAGGAACTTGCAACATGCAACCATGGAGACATTTGTGAGAGACGCTGCATAATATCATTGCGCCTGCTGCACCCATGGTACGGCAGGAGACTGTCCTCCAAAAAAAACGACCCTATAGGTCGTTTTTCAAGCACCTTATTACGACCTATATTTACGTTTTAAAGTCAATCGCCATCTAGCTGTCGTAAAAATAATGACAGTGTCGTGTTACATCTGTCGTCATGAAATGACGTATGACTGTCATTACCAATCAAAATGTGTGTTCATTTAAATGCAGTGTGTGGACTTTTTACACCATTTCTCCTATTTCCATTTACCAAAACTAATTTTTATTAACGACTACACCCACCCCACCCCTAAACCTAACCTTAGTGATTTATAGTGCATTTACACTTCATCAGTACATGTGTTCTCTGGGATCGAACCCACGATTGCATGATCACATGATTGCATATTGTTATTGCAATGCTCTGCAGTTGAGCTACGTGAAACCGCAATATGACGCAGATAAAAGGGAACAATGCATTAAAATCAAAGTGTCCTGTTGTCGATAGGGGTGCAACTTTAGCAAACGCTCCTATGGGTCATATTTCATGAATTAAAATGAAAGTGTCCTGTTGTCGATAGGGATGCCACTTTAGCAAACGCTCCTATGGGGCGTATTTCAGGGAAGTGACAAACGACCTATATGGTTGTATTGGTTGGAGAACATGTTGTGTTCAAGTTTTAAATTGGAAAAATATTGAAACTCTTTGGTCATTTTTGAGCGAGATGCTAACGGTCTAATCAGATTCAATGAACTATGCTAAGCTATGCTAAAAGTGGCACCGCCAGACCCGGAGATCAGCTGAATGGATTCGAAAATGGTAAAACTCAACTGTTTAACTCTAGGGGAGTTGAAAAATGAGCCTATTTCTTTTTTAAAAAATGTGGAGTGTTCTTTTAATTTTTGGTTCATAGAAAATGTGTGTTATTTGAGCTATGGCATATAAATCATGTTTTTGAATTGGAAATACTTTTCTAGGTGGATGAACTTCTGGATATGTATTTCCTATGGGATTTTTTTCTTAGTGTAAACAACCCTTCTCTGGTATCTTTATGCGCATCATGAGAAAGTTACATGGTTTATTCCCGTGCACGGCGTTGGCCCATAGACTTCCACTGTAATGCATTACTATACACACTTTCAGTGTCAGAAATCCAATTTTCCATTAACGGACGATATTGGCCGCCTGGATTTGATTTTCAGGGGGATTTTTTTTACTCTATAAGGTTGTGTTTATTACTAACCATATAAAATCACTTTGTCATCTTTTTATATCTTTTATAATTGGATGTTAGGTTGTCACCAATAAAACTAAATCAATATCAACTCGTATTTTCTGTCATATTAGTTATAACTAGGCCTAGAATACAATTTAAAGAGCTATATCAGATGTTACAAAAACAGAGGAACTCATAATGGAGCATTTCTTGCCCCTGCTTTTTTAAAATTCAGGGGCATTTTTTTTCCTCTGAGCCACCTTTAATTTCTGACCTTGCATGCATTGAGTATGATTTTTGCTTGTGTTTACAAACTGAAATTTGTGGTAATCAAAAGCATGTAGAAGAGGCTGTCGATACAACTTGTACTGAGCCTGGAACGTTCCTTTACCGCAAATTTTGCACTTTTTATCTCGTACTCGTACTCATTCAATCAGTTCCTGCATGGATTTAAAGTCTCCTGTACTGCTACATATTAAAAAGAAATAAAAGGGGAATGGGCTTCTACACCCTCTCCGGTGACTTGAGATGGGTTGAGTGAGTGGCAGACGTTCTCATTATAGTGCCGAGTTAGTTGCAGACGTCATTCAGAGTGTCAGAGCGAATGGAAGTTTATGGTAAAGTGAGAGTGAAGCAATGCTCTCTTCCAGGCTGGATGTTCCCTGGGGCTGCAGTTAGAATTCAGCTGAACTTGTCCCTCTGGGCTCTGTGGAGGTCAGATGAACAGAAGGCTCTATTATTGTCCCGCCAGGAGAGCAGCAGAGAGGGTGATGCAGGGAGGCAGAGAGTAGAGGCCTAGTCATAATTTAGCTCTGCTCTGACACCTTGTTAAGGAGACGTTTGGATTTATAGTGCAGCTCGCTATGTTGAGAGGTCAGGGTTGCGTGCACAGTCCGAGAAGTCAACTGGGCAGCCGTTATGTGCTTACGGTTCATGGAGACGAGGCAAAACCCCCTGCATTGTCCTTCACACCCTGCTCCATGCTCATTTTTTTTCATTAACAAAGGACAGTGTGTCCAATTCATTATGCTAGTGAAGCTTTTAGAATCGGTGGTAAAAAAAAAACTAAAGAAATGCTACCTTTTTCATTTGCATGACAATAGCTCAGCTGTTTTTAACATACTGCAGGTTTTCTTGTAACATGCTATTTTTCTGAGAGTAGAGGTGTAGCATGACAAAACAGCGTGTGTTTATATTCTACACACAGCCTTGAAACCGAGCAAGCTGAGGGAATAAACAAACAGACTCTACTAGAACGTCTCTACCTCTCAAAGTGTGTTGGGAACACTGTTATTCAGTTATATGTTGTCTGTATGCTGTACAGCGGCTGTTATTTATTGTTTAGTATAAATCTATGTATTAAGTTTAAAGTTATAACATTGATATCTTTATTGATAAATACTGCTTTTAACTGTCTTAACTCTAAACTTAACTGTATGTAATCATATATTTGTTTATTATATATAAAGTTTGGGTGTCTGGAAGATTGTTGAAATAGTCAAGGCTGAGTTTATTTGATTAAAAATACATGAACAACAGTAATATTGTAAAATATTATTACAATTTAAAATAACTTATTTTAATATATTTTAAAATGTAATTTATTTCTGTAATGCAAAGCTGAATTTTCAGCATCATTACTCCAGTCTTCAGTGTCACATGATCCTTCAGAAATCATTCTAATATGCTGATTTGCTGCTCAAGAAACATTATTAATAATGTTGAAAACAGTTGTGCCGTTTAATATTTCTTGTGGAATTCTTCAATTAAGATTCTTTAATGAATAGAAAATTCAAAAGAACATCATTTTTTGGAGGGGAACAGAAATTTTTTCTAACATTATATCACTTTTGATCAATTCTTACTGACCTCAAACCCCCATATCTATATATATATCTGATAAAGCTCACTAATATTGCTTCATTGTCTTTTGTTAGCTAGCTTGTAATGTAGCTAACTCCTTTTTACTACTAAAGAGCAGCTTTAATATAGTTTAAATTATGAATGTTTTGACTTCAAAGTAGCTTCCCCAACACAGAATAGAATTACTAATATCACAGTTCTTTGAATATGCGTATCCTCTGTTGTATAATTGAACCCATTCATAATTCTAATAACTTCTTTTTATGTATACGGATGAGCATCACAGTGATTTTACTACAGTTAAAAGGATGTTGTTAGACACGATGCAAAGCACAGCAATGCAGAGCCTTGAATGATTTAGTCCTTTTCTAGAAAGGCATCAATAGCAAAGATTACAGAAACTCATTTTAAATAATTACATTTCTTAATAATGTAATATAGTAATATAGCTCTTTAGCCTAACTGTTAGCTCCACATTAATATAGAATTCAATTGATGTACCGCAGCTTTGAACGTGGCTCATCCATTCTATTTTTAAAGCTGGAGATGTGTTTTGTGAATTAGTGTAGTGTTAATTTCATGTGTCTTATTCCAGTCAGTCAGTGGGCAGCACATGGCAGACTGTGGCTGACCTTGTGAGGCAGGAGAAGCACACAGTGTCTGGGCTTTACCCCAACACCGTGTACCTGTTCATCATCCGAGCGCTCAACTCCTATGGCCTGAGCGACCCCAGCCCCATCTCAGAGCCAGTCCGAACACAAGGTGTGTATAGTTTCTGGTGGAGTGTGTGTGATGGCTGATTTTATATTTTGTGCATATCTGCATGATGCTTTTGTATATACATTTTCAGATGGCCCAGAAGGTCAGGGAAAAGACCAGGCACATGTGCAGATGGATTTAGGAGGGGTGAAGGTTCTTCTTCAGACACCAGAAGTCTTGAGCCCTACCAGTGTTCAGATCACATGGACTGTGAGTATGTGATGCGTTTTGAATGGGACGGCTGTAAAATGATGAAGCAAAATAAGTAATAAATAATTCTATATTATAATTATGGTCATAATAATGATATATTGTTATTTATTATAATAAGTAATTATTATATATGTCTGCTGAAATTGCCAATGAAACTGAAACTCCAGATTTCATATGTATATGTGTGATATTATTTCAGCTTGACCGGCACCCTCGCTATATTCAAGGCTACAGGCTGTATTATAGGCCTGTGGGGAGCGCATGGATGATACAGGAAATAAAAGCAGGTCCCCCACACATAGCTGTCCTAACAGAGCTACACCGAGGAAAAGAATACGAGCTCAAAATGAGACCGTATTACAACGAGTTCCAGGGGATTGATAGTGAAATTGCAGTGGTTCGCACTCCTGATGAATGTAAGACTTGTTTTGACATTCAACTCTAGTCTTTAGTTTTTACTTTGCATGACTTTCATTTTACCCTCCAACTTTTGCTGTAATGTTACTGTTTTGTCATTTGGCCATCATATTGCTGCTTTTAGTGCTGATCGGCCCTCCTCAGGGAGTCAATGTGGTGCAGTTAAGTAACAGTTCGACTGTGCGAGTGTCCTGGCAGCCTCCTCCCTCTGATGTGCCGGAAGAGCTCATACTAGAGTACAGGGTGAGAACAGTGAAGCCTTTATGCAGACACCTTCTCTGTGGCCACTAGGTAAAATGGTAATGCTGAAGTCTAGTTCTGTGTCATACAGGTGTGGTGTGTAGGAAACGAGTCTCAGCAGGTGGTCAACAGGAGCGTTGATGGCGATATGCTCTGGGTGCTATTGGATGGGCTGTTGCCCGAGTCAATGTATCGCGTACAGGTTGCAGCGGTGACGGGTGCAGGAGTGGGCATTCATAGCAAACCTGTGTTCATCTTCTTGAGTGAGTACTGCCATCATTTCCACTCTGGAAAATCTAACTTAACCTAGTGGCTGTGTTTTGAAACATGGTAGTTGGTTTCTAACTGGTCTACCCTGGTCAACAAATTAGTTACCAGGTGGCCATAGTAGCTTAAGATGGCCGACCAGCTGATGACCTGCTTGGTCCAGCAAAAACAGCTAATGACCAGCTTGATTCAAATAATAACAAGTTTAGACCCACTAATAACCATTTTGGCTAGCTAATAACCATCTTTGCAAGCTATAAGGCTTGATCCAGCTAATAACCAGCTCAGTCAGCTAATAACCTTCTTGGACTATTGAATGAACATTCTGACCAGCTGATGACCTGCTTTTTCAGCTAAAAACCAGCTTGAACCAGCTAATGACCAGCTTGATTTAAATAATAACAAGTTTAGACACACTAATAACCATTTTAGCTAGGTAATAACCACCTTTGCCAGCTATTATAAGACTTGATCCAGCTAATAACCACCGTGGCCAGCCAATAATCTTTTTGGACTATTGAATGAACATCCTGACCAGCTTGATTCAGCTAATAACCAGCTTGAACCAGCTAATGACCTGCTTGATTCAAGTTTAGACACACTAATGACCATTTTGGCTAGTTAATAACCATCTTGAACTATTGAATGAACATCCAGACCAGCTAATGACCAGCTTGATCAAGCTAATAACAAGTTTAGACCCACTTATAACCATTTTGGCTAGCTAATAACCATCTTTGTAGATATTATCAGACTTGATCCAGCTAATAACCACCTTGGCCAGCCAATAACCTTTTTGAACTATTGAATGAACATCCTGACCAGCTGATGACCTGCTTGGTCCAGCTAAAAACCAGCTTGAACCAGCTAATGACCTGCTTGATTCAAGTTTAGACACACTAATGACCATTTTGGCTAGTTAATAACCATCTTTGCCAGCTATTTTCAGACTTGATCCAGCTAATAACCACCTTGGCCAGCCAATAACCTTCTTGGACTATTGAATGAACATCCAGACCAGCTAATGACCAGCTTGATCAAGCTAATAACAAGTTTAGACCCACTTATAACCATTTTGGCTAGCTAATAACCATCTTTGCCAGATATTATCAGACTTGATCCAGCTAATAACCACCTTGGCCAGCCAATAACCTTTTTGGACTATTGAATGAACATCCTGACCAGCTGATGACCTGCTTGGTCCAGCTAAAAACCAGCTTGATTCAAGTTTAGACACACTAATAACCATTTTGGCTAGTTAATAACCATCTTTGCCAGCTATTATCAGACTTGATCCAGCTTATAACCAGCTTGGCCAGCTATTAACCTTCTTGGACTATTGAATGAACATCCTGACCAGCTAATGACCAGCTTGATCCAGCTAATAACAAGTTTAGACCCACTTATAACCATCTTTGCCAGCTATTTTCAGACTTGATCCAGCTAATAACCACCTTGGCCAGCCAATAACCTTCTTGGACTATTGAATGAACATCCTGACCAGCTAATGACCAGCTTGATCCAGCTAATAACAAGTTTAGACCCACTTATAAGCATCTTTGCCAGCTATTTTCAGACTTGATCCAGCTTATAACCAGCTTGGCCAGCTATTAACCTTCTTGGACTATTGAATGAACATCCTGACCAGCTAATGACCAGCTTGATCCAGCTAATAACAAGTTTAGACCCACTTATAAGCATCTTTGCCAGCTATTTTCAGACTTGATCCAGCTAATAACCACCTTGGCCAGCCAATAACCTTCTTGGACTATTGAATGAACATCCTGACCAGCTAATGACCAGCTTGATCCAGCTAATAACAAGTTTAGACCCACTTATAAGCATCTTTGCCAGCTATTTTCAGACTTGATCCAGCTAATAACCAGCTTGGCCAGCTATTAACCTTCTTGGACTATTGAATGAACATCCTGACCAGCTAATGACCAGCTTGATCCAGCTAATAACAAGTTTAGACCCACTTATAAGCATCTTTGCCAGCTATTTTCAGACTTGATCCAGCTAATAACCACCTTGGCCAGCCAATAACCTTCTTGGACTATTGAATGAACATCCTGACCAGCTAATGACCAGCTTGATCCAGCTAATAACAAGTTTAGACCCACTTATAAGCATCTTTGCCAGCTATTTTCAGACTTGATCCAGCTAATAACCACCTTGGCCAGCCAATAACCTTCTTGGACTATTGAATGAACATCCTGACCAGCTAATAATTGGCTTGATCCAGCTAATAACAAGTTTAGACCCACTAATAACCATTTTTGGCCTGCTTCACAATAACCATAACCATAGCCTGCTTCACCAGTTATTTACAGGTTTGATCCAACTACTAACCAGCTTGGCCAGCTAAAGGCCAGATTGGACCAGCTAATGATCATCTTTGCAAGCTATTATCAGGATTCATCCATGATATGTTTTTATAATGTTTTTGATCTGCCTGCATTGACAACATTGTATGCGAACTGAACTGAACAGGACAGTGACATCACTGTTTTCTCCAGAGCTCCTGTATAGATAAATGAACTAAATTAATTTCTAATGATTTTTACAGCAGAATGAATCAGTACTGAACTTACTTAAGCTGGACAAATGCCAAAATTATGTTCCCTCCATCACTGTAAAGCTGCTTTGACACAATCTGCATTGTAAAAAGCGCTATATAAATAAAGGTGACTTGACTTGACTTGACTAATAACCAGCCTGGCCAGCTAATGGCCAAATTGAACCAGCTGATAACCTTCGCGGATCATCAAATACCCTGCTTGGCCAGCTAATAACCAGCTCTTATTCCTGCTGCCATGTTCCAAACACAGCTACCAGTTTAAGCTGGATTTTTCCAGCAGGTTTAGGAAAAAATTTACCACACAGCTCTGAATGTGACATTTATCCCACCTGACAGATTCTTATCTCAGCATTTACTCATATTTTATGTTAAGGAATCGAAAATGTTAAGGGATTTCCATGTTGTGTGTCAGCTGAAGATAGATTGAGTGAAATATATTTTGATAAGATGTTTCCTGTATAAGACCAGAAGCTTTTACTCTTCTGTCTCTTTTCCATTTCCACATAATCACTCTTATTCACTTTTTTCCATTTCCTCTTTATATCTTCTATCAGAAGTAGCAATAGATCAGTCCTTGTCAGTGGTGAAGGATGATAGTGTCAGCCTATCCGAGCAGATCACAGAGGTGGTCCGTCAGCCAGCCTTCATCGCAGGGATTGGTATATCGTCCTGGATGGTTCTAATGGGCTTTAGCGCCTGGATCTACTGCAGACACAGGAGGAGCAAAGAACTTGGACACTATACTACTTCCTTTGCATACACGCCTGCAGGTAAACTTCTGTGCCAAACTAGCATAAAACATCATGTTTTCAAATGAGCTTTGTGATCATCTCTTTCTCATATTTTTTCCTTAGTTGCACTCTCTCATGCTGATGGGTCGGATCTTATAAATGGAAGGTCTGTATCATGAATTCTCTATTCATCAAAGAATCCTGAAGGGTATATCAGCAACCAAGTGTTTTAATAAGAAATGTTTCTTAAAGGAATATTTCTCCCAAAAATGAATAATGTACTCCCACAATTTACTCAACCTCAGGCCATACTAGGTGTATATGACTTTCTTCTTTTAGCCAAACACAATCTGAGTTATATTTAAAAAAATATCCTGGCTCTTCCAAGCTTTATAATGAGAGTGAATGGTACCCTAGATTTTGAAGCCCAAAAAAGTGCATCCATCCATCATTAAAAAAGTAATCCATATGGCTTCAGGGGGTTAATAAAGGCCTTCTGTAGTGAAGCAATGGGTTTTTTTTTTTTAAGAAAAACATCCATATTTATAACTTTATAAACTATAATAACTGGCTTCTGGCAATGGCCGTACACGAGAGTGGTCAGGAAAAAGTATATTAAAAAACTTGACTAACATTAAAATTAATATTATCCCTTTTAAAATGTATTATTATCCCTTTTGTAGATAATGATAATTATTTTCTAAAAAATAATTTATTAAAACTAAATAAAATATTTTATGTTTAATGTAAAATAATTTATATTAAATTAGATATTTCCATTTCCTGACAGGCCATGTTTGCTGGAGTCACACTTGGGTAATTACCCTTGGCTGGCTGACTCATGGCCCACCAGCAACTTTTCTCGAAATGGAAAAGAGTCAGTGAACTGCTGTGCAGGCGGGCTTGACTCCACAGATCAATACTACAACAGTAAGATCTCTGTCATGGGCGTTTCCCTACATTAAAGTACTGTCACACTTACAAATCACATCTCCTATAACTCATTAATCTGTTTTCCAGCTTCAGGATTATCAAATTATCTGAACCAGAATGGGAAATACAGCCCAGCCTCTAATGAAGGCGCCATTTACTGTACCATCAACCCAGCCGATGCAGATGGGCATGACCTGTGCAGCCTGTACTCTCAGGGTCCAGACCCGTACACCAGCACACCTGTCCTCTCCAAAACTGACCTCTACAGCATGGAACAGGACTTGGACCAGTGGAGCCTTCAGTCCAGCCACAGTGGAGCAGAATATGCAAAACTTCAGTACCCAAGAGGTGAAAATGGTAGGAGCGACATTGATTTCAATCATGAGGGTTAGGGATTAATCCTTAAGGTATTAGGCTGGAATTATGCACACAGATTGAATCAACAAGTGCTGCAACAAATGCTGATGTCAATTTTATGCAAATGGACTTGAATTCGGCCTCGTGACTGTTTCATGTTGTTTTACAGCCAAACCGAAGAAGCAGAAGTCTCTGGGGCAAACCTCCCCACCCCAGTGGTCTGATGTGCTGTCCCTACATTCAGCACAAAACAAGGAGGTTCAAAACACAGACAAGAGACACAGGTAATAACCACCGCCATACTGTGGCAAGATATTGGTAGATGTCCAAATAAAAATGGTAGTTTATGGTAAATGTACAAAAAAAAACATGGTGTTATCATGGTACATGTTCAAAAAGCATATCAAAAAAACAAATACCATGGGGCATATATAAATAAAACATTACAATGGTACATGTCCAAAAACATGGTACCATGTCATAAAACCATGGTGCATGTTCAAAAACATGCAAACACCATGTTAAATGTCCAAAAAATATGGTACCATGTCAAATGGCTGTGGTACTTGTTCAAAAAGCCATGTTAATACCATGGTGCATTTCCAAACTCATGGTACCATGTCAAAAATACATTATAATACACTGGTACAGTAGATATCCAATATGACATGGTATTACATTATCATGGTGCATGTCCAAAACCATAACACCATGCCATAAAACCATTGTAATACTATGGTAAATGTCCAAAACATGGTACCAAAATGCCAAAATGCAGTGGTGATACCATAGTACCATGTCAAACAACTATGGTACTTGTTCAAAAGGCAACATTAATACAATAGTAGGGGAGAGCGGGGTAAGTTGTCACATGGGTAAGTTGTCACACTCTTCATAACTCCAAAACTAGAGGCTCTATCTCAAACATCAAATAGCCACTTTGTGTGACTTCTTCTTCCATAGTCAACTTCCTGGTCACATGTGGTCAAGATCGCTCTAATCTGAAGTTAGCACAATTTTCTTATTTTTTGGCTTAAAAAATTTGCACTTTAAATTTTATGCAATACAACTTTGTTAGGTATGAATGTTAAAAATTATTATTTTGCACAACATAGAAGAGACAATGATGTGTCTTTTGATACTTTAGCTGACGCGCTATGTCGAGCGAACCTTGAGATTTAGCCAACATTAGCACACATGTCAGTTTGGGGCAAGTTGTCTCAACGACTTTGGGGCAAGTCGTCACATGTGACAACTTGCCCCAGTAAAAATAAACACATAGAACATGCTCAAAAAAGATGTTCAACATGTTAAGTCAGTTATGTTCAGAGATTAAACATGTTAAGTTAAGCGAGTTATTTGCAGTATTCCATTCAGTTATCATGGATCTATGTGCAAGCCAGAGAAAGTTTGAGTTTAAAGTTCAAAGTAAAGTGGTCTTGCCACTTAATGTGTTTTGATTGAAATGTGTATTGTTTGGATTGAAATCTTTTTTTTTCCAAATTCTCCAGGCATGATTGTTTATATTTCCAGTTCTGGTTTGATTCAATAATAACAATTAAGTAGTTGTGTTCTTATTTTTAGATAATCTAGTGTGACAACTTACCCGCCGATGGGGCAAATTTGTCACAAGTGCACATTCTCTATTCTACAATCTACAAATCCGTAATGAGATAAGATATGAAAATGTCATGAATACAACATATGTGCCCAAGACTTCCTTCTTTCATTTGGTATGACATTTATACCATTGTGATGTATGGTGCTCAGTAAATGTTAGACAGTGTGAAAAGTGTGACAACTTACCCCACTCTCCCCTACATTTCCAAACTCATGGTGCCCATGTCAGAAAACATAATATCATGGTACATATCTAAGAAAAAAACATGGTATTACCATCGTGCATGTCCAGCCATGTCATAAAACCATGATAATATCATTGCAAATGTCTGATAACCATGGTACCTTGCCATGGTAATATCATGTCCAAAAACAAATGATTCTACCATAGTACATCGTGGTTACTTTTTGATACTTTTCTCTCAGCCAATTTCATAAACTTATAAATATGCTTTTCAGTAGCTGTCATCCATTTTTTTTTTTAAGTTCAGACACTTCTGGATATAATTATCCTTCTTTGAAATATGACCCAATATGGAACCTGTGCAACATGGTAAAATGTAGTCTGGCCGATAAATTGAGGTCTTATCTAATCTTATTTGATGTTTCAGCTCAAAGTGACAGGGGCTAATGATGTTAGCGCTTAGAGCCGAGGCCGAGAGGCAGGTCACCAGACGTGGCTTCTCAGAATGAACCTTAAAGAATAGCCACGGCTTGGAATGAAGCGAAACCACACATACCAACCTTTGTCCTCAATGCTTTCTTCCTTTCACATCATATTTTTATCATCACCTTCCATGGATGAAACTGCTTTGACAAATTTTTGATAAGCTTTTTTACAATGCTGTCTTTTGTACCCACAATGGATTCTCTTTGATATTATTTATTTTTCTTTTCTTTTTTTCAAAGGACCACAGTCTGGTTTTATTTACCGCAGTCTTTTATCGCATAATGAAATCTGTGCTAGATACATCAGGGGTCCTGAGTCTTTTGATATGTGTTCTTTTTATGTGCTTTTTTGGTCCTTGCTATGTTTTAAACTTAGTTTGTGTTTTAGTAGTGTTTTGAGATTTTAGGTTTAACTGGCATCTTAATCTCTTTACGTCCCTATAGCCCTGAGAAGGATGAAGAGTGGTGTCCTCCTCTGCCTGAGCGAAATTATCTGATTGAGGGTCTGGAGGACGCAGCCACTCTGCCTTTGAGAGAAGAGAAAACCAACAGGGCCACAACCTATAGCCTGCAGTCCACTGCAACTCTCACACCCTCCCCAAGTGAGGAGCAATACCCGGCTAACCCACGCCTGCAGCATCCAGACCTGCTGCCACGGTAACAACATACATACACACATCAGGTCTTGACAATAAAGGAATAGTTCACCCTTAAAATCAGCATGAAATAGAAGTTCTATTAGTCTTTTCTTCCATATTGTGGTGTATATGCGAGTGAAACTGCTCAAAAGATAACAAAACAATTAGGGCGAGGCTTGATTTTGTCTATTGGGAATTGTGATTTGCTATTGCTTTGATGTCATTTGAGTGACAGGTTGCCCCGCCCTTACTAAACACATCATCAGAGAAGAGATGTCGCTGCAAGAGGGAGGGGAAGTTATTTTGATGCTGAAAATTCAGCTTTACCATATATTAAAATAGAAAATAGTTGTTTTAGTGATATATCACAATTGATACTGTATTTTTGATCAAATAAATGCAGACTTTGTGAGCATAAGTACCTTTTTTTTCAAAAACATTAAAACATCTTACTAACACCAACCTTTTATATAGTAGAATATATAACACTACACTGTTGTGTAGTGTAAAATATTGCTTAGTAAATTATTTAAGTACATTTTTTTTTACCCTGTATCTTCCTAGACAATAGCCTTAGAATCTGAAATGACATAAATCAACAATGTTAATGTGTTTTGTTCAACAGGAAAACACAGTGTACACACAGTGCACAGTTTGCTCTCTCCAACCCAAAGCCGTTAACCAAGACAGAGCCTCATAATGGCAGCGTTCCCCACCACAGCGGCCCCTGGAGAGACATTGCAGAAATGGAGGAGGAACTGTTCTCCAACAACACAGGCACAAGTAAGCCCTTCAACACTGCAAAGATGACTGTTTTTTTATTACTTTTATTGTGAATGATTATGGATGGAGAACATAATCTTTGTTTTCTCACTGCTATTAGGAGAATATATGTCATTTACGTCCTCAATTCAGAAGCCCAGGCCTAAGAAGAAATCTCAGAAGGATGGCCTTGTGAGACGAGAAGTCTTGAAACAAGGCAGTAAGAACCCACATATTTAATAAATTATCGACTGAAGCAACTAAAGCAGTTTCTCTAATCAGTGGAGGACAGTAACAAAGTGTTTTTACTTTGCTACTGTACTTTAAGGGACAGTTCACCCAAAAATACAAATTTCCAAAAAAGGAATTTTCATTTTTGGGTGAACTGTCACTTTAAGTACAGTATCTGTACTTTTTGGGGTATTTTTATTTTTGTAAACTTTTCATGTTACTTCATTACATTCCAAAGCATAATATCGTACTTTGTACTCCACTATATTTCATGAAAGCATGTCGTTCTAAATTTTTTTTGAACTGAAGAAATTGTCACCCACTCCGAGATGCGATAGCGTTGTCCGATTCATGAACAAGCTGATTAGTTTCAATTAACCTGTACATTGGTTTGCAAATCGCACTTAACCCTCTGGCCCTCTTCGGTCATTTTTGACCGAAAAATTTTATATTTTGAAATGATAAAAATCGTAGCTTCATCTGAATGAGATGACACTTGGTGACTTTTGTCACATTAGCAATATGAACACAAAAAAAAAAAAAAATCAAGGACATGATTCGGACATGTTAAAGGGTCGTAAAAAAAAAATAGTCATACTTACCTTCTTTGCGGTCAAAAATGACCGACATAGGAAATGAATGGAAAATACAAAAACTCAGAGAATCTTTTGTTGGTACAAACTACAGCCACTGTGCAGAAAAAAAAGTGCACAGCAATGAAGGGATGACACTCCTAAATGCCAAGAGTGCAAAATAGACACACCCAACCCCCCACCCCCCACACACAAATATATGAACTAACCTGACTATAACACAGAACAAGTTTATACAAATGTGTGAAATAAAATCAATAATTCAGCCACAAAGCAGTAAAAAATTAAACAGCAAGAAAGAGGTTAAAGTCAAAAACATTGAGAGTACAAAACAGAAACACCCACTCAATTTGCATTACAAAAGATTAAATTTTTTTACTCCCACCAGATGGCACTAATCTACCTTCAAAAAAATTGATTTTAAATGCCTTGTCTCTATTTTAACATAGAATACTGCTTTAAAGGCAGGGTAGGCAAAAAAATGTATAAAAATTTTTTTTTCAAAATTTGTTTAAACTTTATTTATATATCAATACATAATTAAAATGTAAGTACTCTGAAAAAGAAAGTATAAAAATCGAGTGTCTGTAGACCTCTCACGACTGTTTTAAAGACAGCTCATTATTTCCATTCACTCCACCCCCTCCCTTCTGGGCTCCTTCCAAAGCCACGCCCCCAAAACGCATGAACGTGCGACTCCGACCACTGAGCTGGAAGACGCGTTATTTACCTGAGACGAGCGGAGAGGAAGGAGCACAGTGCATGTAGTGACATCATGTCAGAATCACATGTAATAAAAATAACTTTATAATTATGAAGATAAACAAACAAGATGTATTTTAGTACTCACTATCAAGCTAGCTATTGATAGTGGTAAAGTTTAAAATATATATTTTTTGATTCGCTAACGAGCTAGTTATCTATAAGGCAAAGCTAAAACAGGTTGCATGATACACGTTTTTCCATTACCATCATTTACACTGTGATGAAGATGAATTTCGTGTAAGATTCATAACATATACGTTGTTCTACAGATCAACAGAGTAACATACACTCAAATATCAACTCACAACTGCATTGCAGACACAAAATAATAACACACACATACAACAAAGTGTGTACGACACACACAGATACAAGATAAAGACATCAGTAAACATAGGTAGAGAATATAAAAACAAAACAGGCGAAAAAAAACGTGCAGGTAAACTTACAGGTGAACATGGTAAAAGAGTTAGACAGAGGGTAAAATTATGCACAATTCAACACTATAGCTATCATTATTTATCGTCTCTACTATGGCTCGCTAAGTAATGTTATGTTAGCTATATTACGCAGCTAAGTGTGCTAATGACACATGCTTCATGAAAAAATAAACAAAAAAATACGTATGATCAAAATACAAAAAGAAAGATTTACCTGTCCAGCAGAAATAAAGCCATCAAGGAGTCACTTTTCAGCCCCTTGAGTTCCCTCAGTTCTCGCCATCGCTGGAAAGCCACGCCGATATTAACTCGCGTTTTATTTCTTTGTTTATCCAAAGACTTTTTGTTCATTGCCTTTTCTTGTACTGTTACTGTCTTCCTTTTTTTGCCTGGTTTGCCTTCACTAACTGCATAGGCCGATACTGTGCATTTAGCTTGCTGTTTCTCTGCCATTGTTTTGGTATTCCTAGGATCCATGCCTCTTGGATTCCCCAAATCAAACGTGCGCGCGCAAGTGGGCAGGTCATGTGTGGCAAAGGGTGGTTGCCATGGTTGCGAGAGAGTGACAGCCGCCTAAGCCAATCCTATGTTTCGTCCCGGATGGAAATAATGAGCTGTGTTTAATACAGATTAAACGGTCTAGAGTCACTCGATTTTTATACTCTTTTTATCAGAGTTCTTACATTTTAATTATGCATGTATATATATAGAAAGTTTAAACAAATTTGGAACAAAATTTCTTACCTACCCTGCCTTTAATTGAAAAATAATTAAAAATATATTAGAAAAAATTATGTATTATTTTCAAGGGGGAAACATAGCTAATAAAATTTGTATAAATGCTGCATATCATAAAATACCCTCAAAAATATTATTGAACAAAAAAATATTACATTGGTTTTTCTGAAAAACAAAAAAAGTTACATTTCAAGGCTTCGGTCACTTTTGACCGTAAAGAATGCAAGTGTGACTCCTAAACGAAGAGGGCCAGTGATTCATTAGTGAATTGGACTGATCCGATTGCATCAGTTCTCGAGTCGACAACTCACTGATTCAAATGATCTGGCCAGAGCGAGTCTCCAGTTAAAGGATTAGTTCACTTTTAAATAAACTGATAATTTACTCACCCCCATGTCATCCAAGATGTCCATGTCTTTCTTTCTTCAGTCGAAAAGAAATTAAAGTTTTTGATGAAAACATTCCAGGATTATTCTCCTTATAGTAGACTTCAATGGGCACCAAACGGTTGAAGGTCAAAATTAGTTTCACTGCAGCTTCAAATTGTTCAACACAATCCCAGATGAGAAATAAGGGTCTTATCTAATGAAACCATCACTAATTTTCTGAAATTTTTTTAAAATTATATAAGTTTTAACCATAAATGCTCATCTTTAACTAGCTATCTTCTTCTTCTCTATTAGAATTCCAGCAGTGTAGACACTGCTAAGTGTATTACCCTCCACAAGTGCCCTCCACAGTCCAAAGTTTGAGCTAATTTTTATATGCAATATGCTAGTTCAATAGTATATAACAATTAGTTCAAACTTTGGCCTGTGGAGGGCAGTAATACACTTAGCAGTGTCTACACTGCCGGAATTCTAATAGAGAAGAAGAAGAGAGCTAGTTCAAGATGAGCAGTTATGGTTAAAACTTATATAATTTTTAAAAAAAAATTCCGAAAATGAGTGATGGTTTCACTAGGTAAGACCCTTATTTCTCATCTGGGATCGTGTTGAACAATTTGAAGCTGCAGTGAAACTAATTTTGACCTTCAACTGTTTGGTGCCCATTGAAGTCCACTATATGGAAAAAAACCCTGGAATGTTTTCATCAAAAACTTTAATTTCTTTTCGACTGAAGAAAGAAAGACATGGACATCTTGGATGACATGGGGGTGAGTACATTTTCAGGAAAAGTTTATTTAAAAGTGGACTAATCCTTTAATTCACTGAATTCACAGACTCAAAATAAGCAAAGAACGGGAGATCCTTGAACCTTGAGTGCGCGCATGACTGAAGCCACGAAAGTAAGTTACTAATGCTGAATTTTTGGGTTTATTATTGTAAATGAAAATCATATTTAGGTCACGACTGTCAGTTGTTTGGAAACTAAATCTGCTGTAAAAGGCGAGCTGTTTAAGCCCATTGCATGAAATGCGTGAATGTGGACATGTCTGCATTTGTGTGTTACCGTCCAAACGGGGTACATTGAAGGTAAAAACTAAATGTTAAAATAACGCAAATTAATCCCAATAAATCTTCCCCAGTGCCATAGCAGTTTCATAGTGTTCTTCTTTAAAAAAAATTGCCCTATGTGACGTCTATTTTTATGTTTATATTTGTCAACACACATTTTGTTTTTCCTCATTTTTTTATTTTGCACAATAAATACAGTTTCAGTACTTTTAATACTAAAGTACAATAAAAATCAAGTACCTTTATACTTTTTTTATGAGTAAAATTGAGAAGTACTTAACACTTTTACAGGAGTAATATTTTATTAGGCTATTTGTACTTTCACCCAAGAACTTGACTTGTTTACTTCGTCCACCACTGTATAAATGATGATTCACACTTATAATTTGTGCATGTCTGCAGACCTGCCGCCTCCACCTGAGCCTCCTCCTCTAAGAGAGGACCCTCTGAAGCACCTGACAGACATATTGGACAATGGTGGGAGCAGGACGCCCCCGCAGCACAGAGAGAGAAGATCAGACCGCAGAACATCTGCACAGTGGAGCACAGAAGGTCAGACTTCAGGGAAAACAAAAGGCTTTAGTTAGTAGTGATTACTAGTGTGTTTTGGGGCTGACTTTTAGTAGTAACAATAATGCTTGCAATCACATAGCAATACAATAAAATGTATAGTGCAGTTTTTAAAATAAAACAAACGATAATCAGAAAGCGTGGAAAAAACAGTCACTCTTTGTAAACTTTGTTCAATGCGAGTGCCGTATGCTCTAATGTCCTGTCATTTACGCCGTCATCACCCGGGTGTTGATGGCGCGCGAGCGCAGGTAAGACCTGAACAGCACACGATGCTATCTGTGTTTAAACTAAACTCATTTAAGCCTTGCTAATATAAACCTTCAAGAGCAAGACTCGAAAGAGAACTCACGCGCGCATTTGTGTGTGCGCTCATCCGAAGCGCGCACACGCTTATTTCAGTCAGCGCGCAAATACCGAGTTCTCTTTCAAATCTTGCGCTTCAGCGGACAAATTCATTCAAAAATTGTGTCAACATGCCCGTTTTGGCGAGTATCCGAGCAAACATAGTAAGTTATGTCTTAAGTGAACGTATATTAGTCGAGAAAGAACGCATGTGTAACAGTAGGCTATATGTACTGGATCGTGCATGTCTTAAAGGGAAAAAAAACTATTCGTGATGCCTGTGTTTTTAATGTTAAATCAAACAACAAATGACAAAGAAATCACTCACTGCTCTTGACTGAATAGCTTTTGTAACTAAATAATGATTCATATTTATTTAATTTATACAGTGAAGATAATATGCAGTGTTATTTTAAATTTGATTACTTTATCCATTTTCTGTACCTGAAAACTGTTAGATGCCTGAAAAACCTGAAAAGCACTGTTTTATTTTATTTGAATATTTGCTCTATTGTATTTATTTGTGATGTTGCTTGTAGTTTGATTATGGTTTCTTATTTTCTTTATTTTTCTTTGACAGTAGTCCTATTTTCCCTGAACATAGCACATACCGAACTGTACCGAAACCGTGACCCTAAAACCGTGATACGAACCGAGCCGTGAGCAATTTGAACCGTTGCACCCATAATATATATATATATATATATATATATATATATATATATATATATATATATATATAGAAACAATACTTAGAAAATAAATATAAAATCTAAATCTTTTGTAACATTATATATTATCGTTCAAAAGTTTGGGGTCAGTAAGATTTTTTTTTTGAAAGAAAGAAATTGAAGAAATTAATACTTTTATTCAGCAAGGATGTATTAAATTGGTCAAATGTGACAGCAAAGACATTTAGAATGTTACAAAAGATTTCTATTTCAGATAAATGCTGTTCTTTTGAACTTTCTATTCATCAAAGAACCCTGAAAAGAAATCGCACACAAATTTCAACATTGATAATAATAAGAAATGTTTCTTGAGCAGCAAATCAGCATATTAGAATGATTTCTGAAGGATCATGCGACACTGAAGACTGGAATAATGATGCTGAAAATTCAGCTTTACCATCACAGGAATAAATTACATTTTAAAATATATTCAAATAGAAAACAGTTATTTTAAATTGTACAAATATTTCACAATATTACTGTTTTTGCTGAACTTTGGATCAAATGAATGCAGCCTTGGTGAGCAGAAGAGACTTCTTTTAAAAACATTAAAAAATCTTACCAATCTAAAACATTTGAACAGTAGTGTAAATGGCATATGTAAATATAAAATATAAATGTTCTATAAAAAACTGAATATTAATGTTATAAATAAATGGTAAATATAAATCTCAACATCTATATAAATATAGAGAACACAAAATAATAACGTACCTGGGCTCTTTTGACCAATGACAGTGACCAATGGGACACTTTAGCTACTCCCAAGCAACCATCCACAGCATCACCCATAGTAATACACTAGTATCATGGATGCGAGTTTTGCACAGGCAAACATTACTGTCATC
This sequence comes from Megalobrama amblycephala, assembly GCF_018812025.1. NCBI lineage: Eukaryota > Metazoa > Chordata > Actinopteri > Cypriniformes > Xenocyprididae > Megalobrama > Megalobrama amblycephala. The sequence continues at coordinate 28,776,527 of NC_063059.1, read as the reverse complement.
ATCTCCATAAAATGTGGTTGTGAAATATAAAAGTATGGTTCAGTGTGTTGCATTTTTTTCTTGTATTTGACTGTTGAGTATTTCACTGCACAGATAAAGATTTAATCCAGTATTTCAAACCAAATCTGCTGTCCAGCGGTCAGATGTCCAGCCACTGTTCCCTCTCGAGAAGCTCTGCTTCTCAATCCTCCGCAACCTTGCGTTCCTTGGGGGCAGGAAGGAGAAGAAATGAGGTTAGACGAGTTTGTGTGTCTTGTCTGTTCGCACATGGTCAGAATAAGTTCATTAGTGCTCGCCACGCGTGGGGGCCTTGGAGCAGTGTAGTAAATTAACAATCGATAAGCTCTAGGACACTGAGCGTGCAGAGCTGGAAGCACACTAAATGAATCAGGCAAATGATTACATTTCCACTTTTTTTTAAAGAACTGCGATGTCTCATGTGGTCTCCATGGTATTGATATTCCAATGAATATTAAACATACGACCCATATTTGTCGGTTGGAATATTACTGCATGTTCCGCATTTAATGTCCCAGGATTAGATTGCTTGGCAACAAAATGATGATTTTATGTCATTTCTGGGCTTGTTTATTTTCAGAACATGATATGAGGAGAGGAAGTTGACCTTTCGTCCTGTTGTTCACCACTCTACATGCAACATACGCCATGCAGTGTATATTCCTCCACGCTCTGGTCCTTCACCTCTCTGTTTTTTGTCTGGGTATTTTTTTAGAAAACGTTTTTAAATGATCCATTGTTGTCCTACCTCTGTATGTATATATTTTTACAATGTTTTTGTGTCGGGAAAAAGCATTCCGGATGGTGTGCTGTTTTATTTATTATTATTTATTGTATTTATTAATTAAAACGAGAAAATGAAATGTTTAAAAAGAAAACAATGTCAAAAATTTTAGATGAACATGATGTTTGAATGTATCTGGTTCATACATGTATGCCTCAATGTCTACATGTGATAAAAAGGTGTTTCAACATTTTTGTGAAAAATATTGCAGATATTATCAGGCTATGTGAACAAACCATCCAATTATACATTAGTAAACCTATAGAATACCAGATGTTTCTTGTTGTAAATCCTCACTAGGACTGTCACCTTACTATCCTGTGCTCACTGAAGGGTTTTTCTTTTCTCCTGTAGAATCGCACCATGTTAGTCTGTTTTCCACAAATGCAGCAATTATATGCAGATTGCATACAAAACAATAAAACTCATGTTCTAAGACATGTTTTACAGTACTGTTACTGATATGGATTTCTTATTGTATTATTTTGTCAATAACTGCATTCGAGTATGGAAAACGCACCAGGTAAATCTCATGATGGTTTTTGAATTTGAATGGCTGAGCGGCATTACAAGAGCACCGATTCCACTGATAAGGTGTGATCACATTTACATTTGTACGTCGACATTTCGTGGGCGAAGCATTCGTCTCAGTAGGAATTCATGAGATTGTGAATTTTGGGACACGTTGAGGCGACAAATTTCTCTGTTTGTTCAATTTTTTACCATTCACCGCATTTATTAATATAACCATATAATATATATAATTCACCGCATTTATTAATATAACCAGCTTGGTTTGGAAGTGACCTCTGATTAAAGTATTAGTTCAATTCTGAATTCAAATTTCCTGATAATTTACTCACCCCCATGTCATCCAAGATGTTCATGTCTTTCTTTCTTCAGTCGAAAAGAAATTAAGGTTTTTGAGGAAAACATTCCAGGGTTTTTCTCCTTATAGTGGACTTCAATGGGGTTCACCGGGTGGAAATTGGTCCAAATTACAGTTTCAGTGCAGCTTCAAATGGCTCTACATGATCCCAGACGAGGAATAAGGGTCTTATCTAGCAAAACGATTGGTCATTTTCTAAAAAAAAAAAAAAAAAAAAAAATCATATACTTTTTAACCACAAATGCTCATCTTGCACTGCGATCCGCACGCATGACGTAATCACATGCGTGGGAAAGGTCATGCGTGACGTAGGCGGAAGTACCGATCCAGTGTCTACAAAGCAAACGTGCAAAGATTAAGCCAAACGCCCTTTACAAAAAAAGGTAAAACAACAATATCGGATGATTTTGAAGGTGGAAGAGAGTTTTTCGCCCTTCCGCCTATGTTGGAAGTACCGCGTGACCTTTCAACGTAATGCGTGGCACATCGCAGAGCAGTGCAAGGCCATTTGTGGTTAAAAAAGTATATTATTATTATTATTTTTTTTTTTTAATGACTGATCGTTTTGTTAGAAAAGACCCTTATTCCACAGCCACTGTTGCGCTTTATCTCGGGTTCACTGAAGAAGTTGCCATAGCAACGGATAGCGTATCCTGCTAATATGTCGGCGCCTTCCCGAATTGTGACGTAATTCTCATTCTCTATAAGGAGAATAATCCTGGAATGTTTTCCTCAAAAACCTTAATTTCTTTTCGACTAACGAAAGAAAGACATGAACATCTTGGATGACATGGGGGTGAGTAAATTATCAGGAAAATTTCATTCAGAAGTTTTTTTGTTATTCATCACTAGACTATTGACATGGAACTACTGCAAGTTACTAGCCTGACTACGTCAGACTTCCTACTTCCGCTCAATTTCATTTCGCTTCTCTGTACTCAGTCTGATACAGCGTCAGAGCTTTGTGTTTGCCACCGGTCTGGAAACAGCCGGGCCAATCAACGAACAGAGGGCGGGCTGAGAGCCGTGACGTAGATGCTAAGCGCCGAGTTTTACATTGTAGGTTAGAGAAATCGAAAACCGAAACAACCGCGGAAATGGGAAACGAGACATGGGATGCAAACTTCGGGATGCATTAACTTCGCATAATCTGCAAAAGTCGTTTACAGCCATGTTCACTCCGGTATTTCGCTCACATCATCATGTGTTTACAACAGGTTTACAGTGGAAGTTCAATCATAGATTTGAGTTCGATGCATGATGTCTGTGCTTCGATGCGGCTGTACAGGCGGATAACATACGTCATAACTAAACGTATCTGATTGGCTTACGGGTAAGCAATGATTTTAAACTTCAGACAAGCGTCCCCTTGCGAGAGAGAAAACACTTCTCTATTATGCCATTCCAGACTCTGTCTACGAAGCAAAGTGAAGTAGCAGAGTCTGGTATTACCAGGCTAGCAAGTTACATCGATATGCCAGTAGGTGGTGACAAGCGGCTGTCTTTTTAAATTAATCTTTCTTTCATCAAGATCGTTCAAAAACACAAATTCATTCATGAACGAAACAAGTGAATGTTGTATTTATGAGTATATCATACTCATCATACAGTCATTGAATCATTCTTTCATGCCGAAGATGAAAATGGAAAAATAGTAAGGGTAGTATGCTAAAGTGCGGTTCAGTGTCTGTCTTTATGAACGAGTCATTGAAACATTAGCTCAACCAATTTGTTCAAACACACTGTTTAATTCAGGAATGAAACCTCTCGGGTTTTGCTCTGAGACGAACAATGGTTTTCTGTTTTTGATTCTTTTGGAACAAGTTTTGTTGGTGGAGAAAAAACAAAGTAACTTGCAATATTGTGCCTAAATGGGCATTTATGGTCCAATGCAGAGTGCCTCAACTGGCCATCCAAATGACTGTTTACAAACAGTCGTTTTCTTCTATTTAGATGCAAATGCTACAAGCCAGTGATTGAATTCCTCTCTACATGAATTGAATTTACTCCCTGAAATGGCTTAACTGCCACAAAAATGATATAAACTCTAAAAGACTGTTATTTTTGGTGTTGGAGTTGCCAAAATGTATCATTTTTTTAAGGTCAAAAACATTTTCATCTAAACACCATCAGCACAAGAGCATCAACACAACTGTCCAAATCAGAAATCCAAATTTTCAGTCGCTTAGAAACAAGTGCAGAAATAGACATGTTTAATGAATATACCAGTCTGTTTTGAGGACATCAACTATGGCCTAGTTAATGTATGGTTTAAATCAGCCATACAAAGATGTGAACCTGAGGTAAATGTGACTGTGTCTCACTCGAGATCTTTCTCTAGAGATCATTTTGAAATTTTAACAAACACTTGACTTCTGCATGTCTCTCTATGCCTCTGAATCTGACCCTACTCACCTCATGCTACCGAGGCACACTCAAAATCACACAAAGTCAGCAGCAAACAGGCTTAATTAACTCACAAGTATTTAAAACCCTGTGGGGCCCTCTGGGTTTAAATAACAAAGAAACATTTGAAAATGCATGCTATGTGTGGACAGGCTGTTGCTGGGATACGTTTAATGGTATCGTTAATGCAGTTAAATATGGGTCAGTGGGTGAATCGTCCTGTCCTTAACACATATGATGTATATGAAATAAGTGACTATTTCCAGTTGGTTCTTTGGGGCGCCAGATGTTTAAAACCTCTGCATTGATTGATGGGGAGTTTTTTGTTGGGATTGTACGTATAATATAATAACAGATCCTTCATTGCTGGGATATAATTCAGAGAATTTGTGGAAGAGATTCTAAATAGGGGCCTTTGTTGTTAAAGTCAGCATGAAACAGAAGTTCGGATAGATATAATATAAAAGAAGTACTTTTTCTAGAGTAATATTTCATGATTCTATCTCTACTTTAACTTTACTTGATTTGTGCACTTCCTCCGCCACTGTTTATAAATGCAGTGGATCAGGGTTTTATACTGTGATTTTCAATCTACAAGACAAATAGAACCGAAGAGAGGCTTGTTGGCTCTAACTTTGAGTAATTTCCCACTTCAATTAATGTGGATTAACTGAGCTAAAGCAAGGCCTGTGTTGGATCATAGTCTAATGAGGAGAAATGACTGACAGAATGCCTTAATTCACATTTGTAAGTATGGGAAAATGTGCTCTAGAGTGTGTAATGAACTTGCATCTCTATCCGAGATGTAAATGACTGTTAGTTTTGATTCATTATTAAAATGTGAAACTAAAAATACAGTTCCAGTGAAAGGCAGGAGTAACAGTCAGACTAAAAATATCAAAATTTTCTAATTTTCTTTGAATTTGCTAGTCAGTATTGATAAGCAAGTAAAATTTGTTCACGCTGAAAGGGCTCAGCTGCATAATTATGATGAGATAAACTCAGCACCTGACATTACCATTTTAATATTTTTGATGTCAAATATGATTGTGAGGGACCCCCTTCCTAAAATATGAAGACAGCTGTTTATTTCATGCTACAGACCCATTTATAGACCCATTGTATAGCCTGTAATAAAGCCTTTATACAATACATACAGATTGCATGTTGTTTGCAAAAGTAAATAATTTGTTATATTTATAGTTAAAATAATTTAAAATGATTAAATTATTATAAATACATATTCTAAACATTTTATTTAATAATCTATCATATAGATTATTATTCTAATAAAGCCAAAAGAAATTAGTAAAATAACATTGCATCTGTAACGTTAACCCAATAATATGCTGCATACTGTACGCGCGCAACTCGATTTTTGTAACTGCACGTATTTGTATGTGCACATGCGCATTGAATTTGTTTTTCACTAATCAGTTGTTCCACAAGGTGGCAGCACTGGCCCTGGCCATTGTTTCACAGTAGAAAATGAAACTAAAGAGACAGAACAACAACAAAATACCGGAGACTACAAACACAGATGCCCGCATTGACAAGCGCCTGTGTGAGGGGGTTGAGAGATACCCGCAATTTTAGTATAAAAGGGTAGCCTACAAAGACATTTGTATAGGCCATAGCTTCTGAAGGAAAATAGCGCAGAAACTGGACAAAGTTGAAACGTTCTTGTGCGCATATGTCGACCGAAGGCCTGCGTTTGCACAACCTATTAATGCGCTGCGTCGGAAATCGTTTATTGAGTAGGTACTACATTCGAATTTGAACTTACTTAACATCTAAACCTCTGTTAATTCTTGTGTTTCTCTTTCCTTCAGTGATTCTGCTTGTTATCATCAGGAGTTTTCAATGTTGGCAATAAAAAAATAAAGAGTTCTTAATTCATCTTTGACGTCTGTCTGTTATTCAAACATTTTTTTTTAAATTTTACTCATTTTAAATGGTTGACATTTAAGGAATTAATTTGATTAATTCTAACTCAATTCTATTTGTTGAATTTAATTAATAATATTGCTTGTAATCTGTTGCCAAAGTTTTATGGAGTAGCCTAGATATAGCATATTACTTTTTACAGTGTATCAAAGCCACTAGGGCTGCGTTCCATTCCAATTTCAGACACGCACTCGCAAACTTCCCTAAGCACTTCCCCTCGGGGGAATCCCTGCCGCCATTTTGAAGTGCGTTCCACTTTGTGAAGTAGACGAGGCAAGTTTATATGACATGGATAGACCCTCATCCCCTCGATTTTGACCGAGGGAGCAAGTCTACTCTGATGTACACTTCAAGCCGCTCTATATCCCACAATTCAACTTGATTGTGACGTCACAGCAGATCACGCTTAACTGAAGTGTATGATATATTGATTATTTTGGGATTTAATCACATAATAGTGTATAATATATTAATTATGTTGAGATTTAATCACATAATATGTGTAGCTACCTTATATTCATAGTCAGAGTTTATACTATTGATGTTTTATTTGTGTAATTTTATTTTTCTTCAACAGCTCATATAGAATTTTATAGCTATATTTTCTCCAACAACTTATAAGCATATAGAATGTTGCATAAAACAAATTCAAATGTACAAAAGGGGTTTAAATAATAAATCAGCTCCAAAGTGAATTCCAAATTTCACTTAAACCTTATGCACGAGTTCCGCCAATAGTGGCCACTCTTGCAACATAAGCAATGATGCACATCCATGAGAGTGATGGGGATAAAAATTTGGAGTGGAACGCAGCCCAAATAATATCTGGTACTATATCCGCAATGTTATTACTGTCACATGACCAGCGTCAGTTGCATCACTTTACTGCATTCATAAATCCTCTCCTGTGGCCTCATGGGATAGTAAAGCATCCATCGAATGTACTATTCAGAATCTTGCCGGAAGTAGTAGGTCATCCGGGGACTTTTCACCTACTGTTTTTCGAATACTATGCTTTCGGATATACTACTCTGTTGGTGTACTATTTTTTTTGCATACTGTATAGTAGGGAAGTATTACATTTCGGAGTATACTTTGAAAGGTGTTCGACTTTACACATGCGCTAGTGTACGCATAAAAAAGAAGTATACTTTGGGCTTAGAAAAGATAAACCTGAAGAGAAACAATTCCTTTTTGTTTGTATAGTGTTCTATATGTTAAGTGTTTTATGTGTAAATATTTTTCAGCGGAGCTCCGAGCACCCACCTGTGGCAACCTGGGGGGTCGCTGGACCCCATTTCAGAAAACCTGTGACAATGAGTGTTTAAAAACATGAAAGCATGAGGATCTGTCTTCACCTAGTGTAAGATCAATGGTTTTGCACCCTACACAGGGCATCAACGTGACTGGTCAAGATCAGAGTTGAATGAGTTCAAACCAGATGGTCAAGAAGACACAGCAACAACAAACAAGTACAGAAGTCTCACACTCCAGAACTCAATGTGTGTTATCATGAATCACAGACAGTCGTGATTGCAAATTAGAGAAAAAAGGTTGAGAAAAACATGACATGAGCAGCACCGAAAAAACCATAGCAAACCAGCCCAATCCTGTTTTATCTGGTTTAAGCTGGCTATAGAAGTTTGCCTGGTTTAGCATGCTCCAGATCCCTCTAAAACCAACAAACATAGCAGTCTGAGTTCAGGTTGGTTTAAGCCATTTTTAACAGGTATATTTCAGTCTTCTAAAATTGAGGCCGCCTTTCTTACTGATTACCTCTACTTGCTTATTCAGTGTTTGAGCTAATTTTTACACCCTTGAAAAAGCACTGGGAGAAGATTAGAAACTCAATTGCTTGAAGCCATTGTTTCAATTGTAAAATGGATTTAGACGAGCACAAATCTAATTAGCCAATTAGTTAGCCAGCAGCACTGATCCACAGTGACGTTTAGCCTAATGAATCCGCCACACTGCATTGTTTGCCACGGATCCCTCAGCACTCTGAAATGAGTCGTGAGTCCCAAAATGAGCTTTCAGCACCTCAGAAGCCATTCTGACAAAACACAGGAGGATTATGGCACCTGTGATCATTTAGCCATTGTTGCATCATTCTAAAATCAATGCCTATGACGCATAGGCTGAGGTCATGATGCATTACATGCTATGTTGAGGACATCCAGCCTTGTACAATTTCACCCCTGGGAACAAATAAAATGAAGCTTGTATAATTGAGGAATGAATTAATACTGCATCACAAACTCCTCAATTATACAAGCTCAGTTTTCTCTCTTGTACCCAATGGATCTAGTTTCAGTGTCCACAAATCATTACTTTAAAAGACACTTTCTTTCTGTACCTTTAAGCTATAATTGTTCAGTTTGTGTATATGTGTATTTGTTATCATTTACATTTATGCATTTGGCAGACGCTTTTATCCAAAGCGACTTACATTGCATTATACTGTACATTTTGTATCTGAGTATGTGCAATCCCTGGGATCGAACCCATGAACTTTGGCATTGCTAGTGCCACGCTCTAACCACTGAGCTACAGGAAAGCAAATTATCATTTGTCATAGTTATTTTTTTCATCTGTCAGGTACATAAACATTTTTTTTACTTGTATGTTCACAATTTGTTTTTTTAAGAACAATACTGATAAAACAAAGTACAACATTGGATGGGATCTTATTACACAAAAGGAGACAATGTAATAACAAAAGATTACAAATAACAAATCCTGTCTATTTGAAGCCAAATATTGTGCCAAAAAAGGACATATATCTTAAGTCATGACCCCATGACTTTTATTAAAAGGGAATTATTTATAAATTAAAGGCTTAGTTCACCCAAATTAAGATATTTTTGATAACATCCAAGACTCTTTTTTTTTTTTTATCTTCCATAAAAAGCAACGTATCGTAATTACCACATTCAAGGTCCAGAGAAGTAGTAAAGACATGGTTAAAATAGTCAACGTGACTACAGTGGTTCAACCTTAAACAAAACAAAAATAATGACTTTATTCAACAATATTTCCTCTTCTCTGTCAGTCTGTTACGCAGTTGGCGCAGTGAACGCATTGCAGAGCTTCCGTGTTTACGTCTGAACGGTGGTGTGATGAGAAATCGAGTCCCCCCAGGAATCGCGTCTCCTTTAGTGATCCCATTGGTTCAACAGACTTTAAATGGGTAGTATTTTTAGTACCTGATAATTCCCGCAAAATCACGTAATGATTTGTATAGTTTAAAATTCGTTTAATGACCATTAATGTCTTTTAAATTCTATGGTTCATATATACTAGTATATAATTTCTCATTCATACTGTTTTTTTAGTAAGCTTACATACTAGGATAGCATACATCTACCTGATTAGCCTATTAGCTTAGCTTATATTAGGTATGTTTTTTCCAGTTTGTTTACAACTAGGCATTCATTTTATATTTCAAGCATGTTGTTTGTGTGCTTAATGTAATAAAAATCATACATTGAAATAGGTTATATCCAGGTGAAAAAAAGTACACTTCTATAATGTAAAGAGCTCTATTTATGTGAACTAATTTTGATTAGCGAAGATTAACGAAGGTCTTACAGGTGTGGAACTGCATGAGGGTGAGTAATAAATGACAGAATTTTCATTTTTGGGTGAACTAACCCTTTATGATTATCTTAAGAAGTACTGAAGAAGTACATTTTTAGTACATAAATTAATATTATAAAGTGACAAGAATATTTTTGGTGCGCCAAAAAAAAAAAAAAAAAAAAAAACTTAAAAAAAATAACGACTTATTTAGTGATGGCCGATTTCAAAACACTGCTTCAGGAAGATTCGGAGCACAATGAATCAGTGTATCGAATCATGATTCAGATCGCGTGTCAACTGCCAACGGCTGAAATCACGTGACTTTGGCGCTCCGAACAGCAGATTCGATACACTGATTCATTTGTGCTCCGAATCTTTCTGAAGCAGTGTTTTGAAATCGGCCATCACTAAATAAGTCGTTATTTTGTTTTTGTTTTTTGGCGCTCCAAAAATATTCTTGTTGCTTTATAATATTAATATTGAGCCACTGTACTCACATGAACGGATTTAAATATGTTTTTAGTACCTTTATGGATCTTGAGAGAGGAAGTGTCATTGCTCCATATGGAGGCCTCACGGAGCCATCGGATTTTAACTAAAATATCTTAATTTGTGTTCCGAAGATTAACGAAGATCTTACGGGTGTGGAACGGCATGAGGGTAAGTAATAAATGACAGAATTTTCATTTTTGTGTGAACTAACCCTTTAAGAACATCTAAGTGTAGGCTAATCAATTGTGCTATTTTGAGACACCATGAAATATGAATTAAAATGTGCTTTTAATATACTATCTCTGTATTAAAAATGTATTTAGTTACTATTTGTAGTACATTTGTAGACCTAGTATTTAATATGTAAACAGTATGTTAATGAATATAGTGTGGGACAGAACCGCTCGGAGACAGAAAACTTGAGAAACAGTGTTGATATGTGGGGTTGGTATTCAAAAAACTACAAGCACTAAAACTAATGCCTCCTTCGCGTGCTATTGGAAATTTGATAATTCTCAATGATGAGTTCATTGCATTCAAGTTTCGAAATTTAGATAATTTACGATAATACCGAGAGCACGTGAAGGCAGCATAAGTATAGATGCTTTTAATAAAACAGGCTGGGATTCACTATATGTATTGGTAAAAAGTCTCCCTCTGCTGGTTGTAAAATGTACAAAGCATCCTCATCAACCATTTAACCAGATGGTTAGATGTTTTTAATCTAAGCTGTTTTTAGCTGTAAAAGAGCTTATATAACATATATGTATCATATATATGAATAAAGGTGTTACTGCTCTTTAATCCTTTTTACAAATACAAATATAAAAAAGTCAAACTTTTATCTGGAAATGAAAATATTAAAGTTTAAATGGTACATTTTCCTGCTGCTATTATGTTCAATGTCCTGCAGAGAATTGACACTTTATTAGTTCCTGTGGGAAGATGAGCTCTATTTTTACATGTTCATTACTTTTTTATGTTCATTCTACTGCATTTCTGTAATTTGAAGGCTCTAGGTGGCATCTAATGTCTAAGTAGACATTGAGCTTTCAGGGGAGAATGTTCACTGAATGGATTCTCAACCTTTTGGTAGACATTTAATACACCACTAATCAGAAGCTTTTAAAATAAAGGCCCAGAACTGTGGTGGTGATAAATATAAACTGTTTAGTGCTCGGTGGGAGAAAAAAAGTAGGTCTACATTTTTGGCCATGCATATTTTGATGTCATTTTGTATGCTTAAAATCGTTCATATAGTCTTTCCGTAAAATAAATAGTTGTTTATAATCTGTCTTATGGGCCTCCTTAAATTAACAGAAATAATAAAATCAAATTATTATAATGAAAAACACGAATTAGTCATGTTTTTTTTTTTCTGAATTTCCTGAAAAACGGCATCATTTTGCTGTCAACTTTTCTATGATGTTTCTGTATTGTCAATTGAAAGTACTTTGTCATCAGTATTAGTGAAAACTACTGCAAAATAGTTTTGTATTTTCAGCAGATTCTCTTAAGCACTCTTTGGGCCTCTCTGATTGGCTGCTGGTCTGACAGCTCTATTGTTCCTCTCCGCTCTCCACCCAGCTCCTGTGCCCTCACAAAAAATAACTGCCAATAGCTCATGGAAATCTGCCTGCCTTGGCATAATTGAGCTTCACACTATTCAGTCTGATTATATTTTTTGGAAAAAAAATAAAGGTAGGTTATTCTTTTTCATATTATATGTCTGTTTGTTTGTTGTTGAGGTTACAAAAGTTGATTTTAGGCTGTCAATCATGTTCAGACGATTTGATGGAGTTTAAATGCTGTTAATTTGTTTTGTAAATAGTGTTCTGAAACTAATCAATCTTCATTTACAGTATACAGAAAAAATATAAGGGTATCATTCATTCATGGACAAATTAAACCAAATGAATGTAACTTTTATATTTAGTTCATTCAGAATTGATTTAAACAACTGAAAAGATTTATTTTTGAAATTAATTGCAATTTAACTTAAGCTCTGCCCTTTTTGAAGGTAAAACTGATAAAATGTTCACTAAAAACAAACAAAAAAATGATTTCGTTAATTAAAATGAAGCTGAAATAAAATATAAATGTGAAAAAAAAAAGAAAACTAAATAGATAAAAGAAAATTGAAATGAAAAACTGAAAATATAACAATAAAAGATCATTCAAAACATTATCAATACTATAGTAACCTATAAATAATACCATAATTGATAAATCTTGTTTAAAAATATGTTTTTAATAAAATATCATCTTGATTAATTTTATTATTGACTCATATTTTGTCAGTGTGTTTGTAGGTGCAAGATGTACAGCTTTATGGGAGGTGGATTGTTTTGTGCAGGAGTAGGGAACATACTCCTGGTGATCTCCACTGCCACCGATTACTGGATGCAGTACCGCCAGTCCAGCAGTTTCACGCATATGGGCCTGTGGCGCTACTGTGTACCTGGAAAATGCGTATTGCACACAGACAGCATTGGTGAGAATGCTGAAAAATGTATCCATTAGGATGTTGTTCAAGGTACTTATGTACTGACTTGTCTCTGGTTGATTTGAAACAGCATACTGGGATGCCACCCGGGCCTTCATGATCCTGGCCGTCATAGCTTGCTTCTTTGGCATCATTATCGGTGTCATGGCTTTCATCAATTACTCCTCCTTTAGCGGCTTCGACAAAACCTTTGCTGCGGGAATTCTCTATTTCATTTCATGTAAGAATGTTCATACTCGAAATAACCCATTTGATTTATTCCTATGTATACTATCCAAAATGTATCTCAAGTCACAGTTTGTTTGTTTTTTTGCGAATCTGAGTTGGATTTTGTGGCTGTTTCCTTCCAGGCTTCTTTGTGCTGCTGGCCATGGCTGTCTACACTGGCGTGACAGTCAACTACTATGGAAAACGTTATGGGAAATGGCGGTTCTCTTGGTCATACATAATGGGTTGGGTTTCTGTGGTGCTCACATTCTTTTCAGGTACACTAGCAAAGTGTGTGATCAACATAGAGTTTAATTGAGAGCATATTACTACAGAAAAATGTGTGTATAAAAGTACACATTTAAAATAGTGCAGTAAGGGCAATTTAAAATATAAGCTCGTTATAGGCATCCCATTGACGTTCACTGTTATAGGGATATTCCTTTAAAGAACAAGCATTAAAGGGACTGTTCACCCAAAAATGAATTCTTTCTTCTGTTGAACACAAAAAGAGATACTTTAAAGAACGTTGGTAACCAGACAGTTGACAGTAGCCATTGACTTCCATATGGACGTCAATGGGGTTCATCAACTGTTTGATTACCAACATTCTTCAAAATATCTTCTTTTGCGTTCAACAGAAGAAAGAAACTCATACAGGTTTGGAACAACTTGAGGGTGAGTAAGTGATGACAAAATTTTCATTTTTGGGTGTACTGTTCCTTTAATACAAAAAACTGAAACATTACATCATGACAACATGGTCAATATCTCTCAGTAGTTATTGAGGATGGCTGTCGCCTAACACTCCTGGTCTTTGTCTGCAGGGATCTTCTATATGTGTGCTTACCGGATGCAAGAACCAAGAGGCCCAATGTCACGCTGATGCTTCTCATCCTAGATCTTTGATCCCTTCAGTCTGAATGTGAACCATCATGTCATCCCTGATCCCTTCATTTTAGACCTGTCATTTATTGTTTATTTTAAAATCACAGAACACAAACTAATAAATGACTAATACAAATGTTCAGTTCATTTTATGTTTATACATAATCTAATTTCCTATACAAAACATTATATGATGTAATATATATAACGTATAATATGAATAATGTATAAGGGGCAGTTTAGGTTGGTATTAAAATATAAGACTTTATATATTTGGGTTTAAACATTTTTTTTTTAGAAGTGCTAGCTTTTTATGGTGAAATGTAGATTAATTGAAGTAGAATATTTTATATAATTTAATATGCATTTAAACATTTTTCAAATGATATACTGTTGGTGAAATCTTGAAAAAAAAAAAAAAAAAGTCTTATGCTCACCAAGGCTGCATTTATTTGATCATAAATACAGTAAAACAGTAATATTGTGAAAAATGTATAATGTATTTTTTATTTCAACTTGAAAATAATTACTGTGATGGCAAAGTGTGATCCTTCAGAAATCATCCTAATTTGATGATTTGCTGCTCAAGAAACATTATCAAAGTTGAAATATTTAATATTAGTCAAAGTTTAATATTTGGTGGAAACCATGATACATTTTTTTCAGGATTCTTTAATGAATAGAAAGTTTTTTATTTTAAATAGAAATCCTTTTAACATTATAAATATATTTACTGTAATTTTTGATCAATGCATATCCTTGCTGAATAAAAGTATTACATAAAAAATAAAATAAAAAAAAAACTTACTGACCCCAAACTTTTGAACAGTAGTATTTTTAATTAGTTTACAGTTGACTTTATTTCATACTTTTTACTTGAAGGAAGAACTAAGAACACACCGCATTCACTTTGTGAACAGTAAATCCTTTATTGTCAGGAGTGTTAGACACAACAGGATGTGATCCATATGCAGCATTTTTAACACGAGTTTAACACGAACAAAAACATACTGCTCAAACCTGCTACAAAGAAAACAGGTAATAAATGCTTGTGAGTTTTACATCAACTCGCATCTGGTCCGAATTAAAGCTTTAAGATGTTTTACATCTCAGAAACATGCAAACAGAAAAAAAAATGACTTAATAAAGTGCTCTAAAACAACACAGTAAGGTGTTTCAAACAGTGAAATAATTTCTCTGAATAATTTAATCAACTTCCTCAATGGTTGGACCAGAGGATCCACCTCCACCAGGGGCACCTCCAGCACCTGGAAAGCCTCCAGGCATGTTCTCTGGCATCCCACCAGGCATGCCACCAGCGCTCTGGTACAGCTTGGTGATGATAGGGTTGCACACCTTCTCTAGCTCCTTCTGCTGATGCTCATACTCATCCTTCTCAGCGGTCTGTACAGAAATGACAAGTTAAAGTAAGTACTACAAATGCATAAAGATCTCGGACACAAAAGTTGAGACCATACCTGGTTTTTGTCCAGCCAGCTTATGACCTCATTGCACTTGTCGAGGATCTTCTGCTTGTCCTCATCACTAATCTTGCCTTTGAGTTTCTCATCTTCAACGGTGGACTTCATGTTGAAGGCGTAGGACTCGAGGCCATTCTTAGCAGAAACCTTTTCTCTTTGGATATCATCCTCAGACTTGTATCTCTCAGCTTCCTGCACCATGCGCTCTATGTCCTCCTTGCTTAGACGTCCTAGAAGAGTTGGGACAACTGATTAGGGTTTCAATTAATAAAAAAATTTGTACAGGGTACAGTCACATGTACCGTCGTTCTATGGGATTTCAAGGGCGAAATCCAGTCATTCCAATAGAAATCTGCACAATTTAGAGTTTTGCGTTAAGGGTGAAAAAGTTCCCCTTGCAGATTTAGCTAATTTTTAAGTTGGTCTTGTGAATTTGCCACCTTAAAGAATTAGTCCACTTTTAAATACACTTTTCCTGATAAATTTACTCACCCCCATGTCATCCAAGATGTTCATGTCTTTCTTTCGTCAGTCGAAAAGAAATGAAGGTTTTTGAGGAAAACATTCCAAGATTTTTCTCCTTACAGTGGATTTCAATGGCTACCAACAGATTGAAGGTCAAAATGACAGTTTCAGTGCAGCTTCAAGGGCTTTAAACGATACCAGATGAGTAATAAGGGTCTTATCTAGCGAATCGATCGGTCGTTTTCGAAAAAAATACAACCGTTTATGCTTTATAAACAAAATATCGCCTTGAACGTACTTTCCGCTTCCGCATTCTTCATAACGCTTACGCTGAATGTTCTACGCCTTCCCTATTCTACTTACGGAACGAACGCGGCGCCAGTTTCGTTTTTTTCCGTAACTTGAATAGGGAAGGCGTAGGATATTCAGCGTAAGCGTTATGAAGAATGCGGAAGCGGAAAGTACGTTCAATGCGATATTTTGTTTATAAAGCATAAACGATTGTATTTTTTTCACAAATGACCGATCGATTCGCTAGATAAGACCCTTATTACTCATCTGGTATCGTTTAAAGCCCTTGAAGCTGCACTGAAACTGTAATTTTGACCTTCAACCTGTTGGTAGCCATTGAAATCCACTGTAAGGAGAATAATCCTGGAATGTTTTCCTCAAAAACCTTCATTTCTTTTCGACTGACGAAAGAAAGACGAACATCTTGGATGACATGGGGGTGAGTAAATTTATCATGAAAAGTGTATTTAAAAGTGGACTAATCCTTTAACCAACATAAAGCTGGTTGGTGTGAAGGTGAATTCATTGTGTGAGCAGTGCTTCATGGTACATCTCTACACTATTAACAGTAGACCTTTTGCTGCAATTCCGCTAATGTGACCGCACATTAAAAGACGCAGGAATTTGAGAGTTTTGCTACCTTTGTCATTTGTGATGGTGATCTTGTTCTCCTTGCCGGTGCTCTTGTCTACAGCGGAGACATTCATGATGCCATTGGCATCAATGTCAAAGGTTACTTCAATCTGGGGGACACCACGAGGAGCAGGAGGAATGCCAGTCAGCTCAAACTTTCCAAGCAAGTTATTGTCCTTAGTCATTGCTCTCTCGCCCTCATACACCTAGAAGAATGCAATTAAGCATGAAACTTTGCGAGAAACTATAGACAAAAAAAAAAAAAAAAAAGGTCATCGGGTGTTGCTCACCTGAATGAGGACACCAGGCTGATTGTCAGAGTAGGTGGTGAAGGTCTGTGTTTGTTTGGTTGGAATGGTAGTGTTACGTTTGATTAGGATGGTCATAACGCCACCAGCAGTCTCAATTCCCAAGGACAGAGGGGTAACATCCAGGAGCAACAGATCCTGGACATTCTCAGACTTGTCTCCAGACAAAATGGCTGCCTGGACAGCTATAAAAGAGGAAATATGTCTAGAATTCAAAAGACATTCACAAAAGAATACTACATTCAGAATGACCATTTTGTTTACCTGCTCCATATGCGACAGCCTCATCCGGATTGATGCTCTTGTTCAGTTCCTTCCCATTGAAGAAATCTTGCAGGAGCTTTTGGATCTTTGGGATACGGGTGGACCCTCCAACAAGGACAATGTCATGAACCTGTGACTTGTCCAGTTTTGCATCACGAAGGGATTTTTCTACGGGATCCAACGTGCCACGGAAGAGATCGGCATTGAGCTCTTCAAAACGAGCCCTGGTGATGGAAGTGTAGAAGTCGATTCCCTCATAAAGGGAGTCGATCTCAATACTGGCCTGAGTGCTAGAGGACAAAGTACGTTTTGCCCTCTCGCATGCTGTGCGCAGCCGACGTACGGCCCTTTTGTTGTCGCTGATGTCTTTTTTGTACTTGCGCTTGAACTCAGAGATGAAATGGTTGACCATGCGACTGTCGAAGTCTTCTCCCCCAAGGTGAGTGTCTCCAGCTGTAGACTTGACCTCAAAGATGCCATCCTCAATAGTAAGAATGGACACATCAAAAGTGCCACCACCAAGATCAAAGATCAAGACGTTTCTCTCAGAACCAACCTATTATAGGGGGGAAAAAATCTGTTTATTCAACAATTACTGCATTGAAGGGCACCCAATATGCTTTTTTTTTTTAAAAAAGATGTATTTTTTGATGTTTTTGCCTTTATTGCGATAGGACAGTATTCAGACAGGAAGCAAAGTGGGAGAGGGGGGGGGTAATCGGCAAAGGACCGTGAGATTGGACTCAAGCTTGGGTCGCCCGAAGTGCATTGGTGCTACATGTCGGCGCTGCCCACGAGGTCTTTTTTGATTTTACCTTTCCTTTAGTGTGAAATAGCTACTAATGCATGTAAACGATTTGTACAGTTACAAAGAACAAACTAGGAGTTTATCTCTCCAACAGAAAACACTTGCATCAAACACGGTCAGTTGGGAAAGTGATTTTGCCATGTGGAGATGCTCTTTAGGCCTGTCAAAATGGCTGAAAAACCAAATTCGAAT
This sequence comes from Megalobrama amblycephala, assembly GCF_018812025.1. Lineage (NCBI taxonomy): Eukaryota > Metazoa > Chordata > Actinopteri > Cypriniformes > Xenocyprididae > Megalobrama > Megalobrama amblycephala. The sequence continues at coordinate 28,758,366 of NC_063059.1, read as the reverse complement.
TTTATACTTAAATATTAGTAATATACAAATTATATTCAAATTTAAAAGGCATACTACAGACATCCCAACCTGCAAAAAGTCATTTCAGGGAGGTATCCCCCCCCCCCCCCCCCCCCCCCCATTAAAAAAAAGGAGGAAGGAGGACAAGGATATGACATTTCACCACAGAACATGACTTTACTTGTATACCGAAATACAGCTGAATATAACAGAACAATGACTACAACTTTCGTGTAGTCTGCCATAAAATGTGTCGTATACTTTTTTTTTTTTTTGTGGCACTCTCCCTCTGCCATGATGCTCCTGTTTCTAGATAGACATAACTGATTCATTTGGTTGGGGAGAAGAGATAAAAGCCCGCCCACACTGACAATTGATTGGTTGATTTGCCGAAACAGGCCAATCAGGATGCTCTCTGTCTTACACACACGCACACTAGCACACACACGCAAGGTCTCTCGCTCCCTCTCCCTCTCTGCCGTGCGCGCGCTACACGGTTTGAAACAGTCTTGCCCTGCATCCCAATGTGCATACTATCCACGCTATCCGCCCTAAATAGTATTGAATATTACTAGTGTCACATAGGCCTACTATTTAGGATGGATTGTATGCACATTGAGACGCAGGTTCTGTCTCGCATCCGCGCTCTTGCTCGCTCGCTCTAGATTCCGGGAGATTTTAACTCATTTGCGGGCATCAGGGAGCCGCTATCAATATGCGGGAGACTCCCGGAACTTCCGGGAGACTTGGGATGTCTGCATACTATCAGAGGGAAAAAGCTTTTAGCTTGTCTCCTGAGGCCACAAGAGGGTGCAATAAGCAAAATACTGTATTAATGCACCACATTAAATTGTTTATTCAATGCAATGAAATAACATGACTGACTGAACAGAAAGTGCATAACATTTAAACTAACATTTATAAAACAAATATATTTATGTAAATAGCATAATGAACAAAACAGCATCATGTATTTAAGCATATTTTAATACAAAGAGCTGAAGCGCTGATCAAACATGGAAAAGTTTTTTTTTTTTTTTTTTTTAATTCAATGAATATTCAAAATTCAAATTTTAATTTGACATCCATACTCAAGAGTAGCATTCTTTGTGAAAGTTTGTGTGTCAATCAAAATGTGATTATGTGCACAAATCAAATCAGTAAACAAACTGTCCTTAATTAAATTGTTGCTATAGTAGCCTAATATTAATGCTAGAAAGCCTATGCACTTGGTAATGGTGATTTTCAAGTAGTCTATTCTATTCTATTTCATCATTAAAATCTATTTTCACATTCATCTTGAGTGAGGGTGCAGCATAGTCCGGGTGAGGCGGTATTGCTGCTCGGAATCTTGAAATGACAACACGTGACATTATATTCGGAGCTGTTCACGTCCTTTTGGTCCTTAGACTGGGAATTATGCATTTTCATGGCACCACTATCAATGCCTAAATGAATCTACAGCGGTCAGGTGGTACAGCGGCCACGTGGTACATGTGGGAGCTTTCAGAAAACTCCCAGCTTACAAGCTGTAATTACGAGCTCTACGACTTTTTACAAGCTAGAATTTCGTAACTACGGGAATTACGAGGCCGGTTGAACACACCTTTACATTTATGACATGCTCTAAACAGTTGACCAATCACTGCAGACTGGGTCAACTGGCCAATCAGAGTTGACTGGGTGTTTCAGAGGGAGGACTTTAAAGAGACAGGAACTAAAACAGATGATTTCAGGCAGAGGGTGAAAAGAGCTGCAGAAATGTACAGTATGAAAAAATATATTGTTTTTTTACTTTGAATCCTGAAAATGTATTCTTGAAGATCCCCAAAAATAAAATTAGGAACTTGTAAATAATCATGATATTATAAAAAAAAATTATATTACTTTTATAATAATATTATAAAAGTAACAATCTTACTTTCTTATCCAGGCCATAGGCAATGGCAGCAGCAGTCGGTTCATTGATAATTCGTAGAACATTGAGGCCAGAGATAGTCCCAGCATCCTTTGTGGCCTGGCGCTGAGAGTCATTGAAGTAAGCAGGTACCGTAACAACAGCATTCGTGATGGTCTGTGAAAATAGATTAATGCCTTTCGTGAAATGTAACATTGTGCCAAGTTTTTTATTATTTATTACTGAAGTCATCCTCTGAATCAGAAAGAACTTTTTCTCCACAAATGTTTAAAGGGTTAGTTCACCTAAAAATCAAAATTATGAAATTTATTTCTCACCCTCATGTCCTTCCACACCCGTAAGACCTTCGTTCATCTTCAGAACACAAATTAAGATATTTTTGATGAAATCCGATGGCTCAGTGAGGCCTCTATTGCCTTGAACCTCTCAAGATCCAGAAAGATACTAAAGACATATTTATAACAGTTCATGTGAGTACAGAGGAACCACTGATTCGCAGTGTTTTGAAATCGCCCATCACTAGATATTGTTGAAAATTTTTTATTTTGTTTTTTTACTGCACAAAAAGTATTCTAGTCACTTTATAATATTAAGGTAGAACCACAGTAGTCACATGAATCTCTCAAGATCCAGAAAGGTACTAAAAACATATTTAAAACAGTTCAAGGCAATAGAGGCCTCACTGAGCCATCGGATTTTATCAAAAATATCTTCTTTTGTGTTCTGAAGATGAACGAAGGTCTTACGGGTGTATAACAACATGAGGGTGAGTAATAAATTACATTATTTTCATTTTTGGGTGAACTAACCCTTTAAGATGTGTTGTTTCATTATCTAATAAACTGTCATTTTGACAAGTTGAATATGTCAACATTATTAGACCTACAGCAACATAGAAGATTTTCAACACCATTATTGCAAATACAAGTGTTTGTATAGAATTACGGTCTCCTTATTTTTAGTATGCTGAGAATGAATTTGTATTTGACAGAAACCTACTTTTCCAAGGTATGCCTCTGCAATTTCCTTCATCTTTGTAAGCACCATGGAAGAAATCTCCTCTGGGTAAAAGGCCTTGGTCTCCCCTTTGTATTCAACTTGAACTTTGGGGCGTGTGCTGTCATTTATAACAGTAAATGGCCAATGCTTCATGTCTGACTGCACAACAGCGTCATCAAACCGCCGTCCAATAAGCCTTTTTGCATCTACAGAAGCAAATATGGCAACAAACTCAGCAACTACTTTATATCCTTATATAAACATGTACAACTTAAAAAAAACATTAATGTCACAGGGATGCACAGCTATTATAATTCTTGCTGATACCATTAAAGGTGCAATATGTTAAATATGGAGGGTTCTATTGACAGAAATGCAATATAACATACATAACTATGTTTTCAGTGGTGTATAAAGACCTTACATAATGAACCGTTATTTTTTCATTACCTTAGAATGAGCCGTTTCTATCTACCAACACCATGGGTCCACTTACATGTCAAGTCCCCATTTTGCGCCGACATGTTTCTACAGTAGCCCTAAACGGACAAACTGCTCTACAGAGCACATTTCATCACTATGTTGTTCTTATAAGTTCATGCTTTTAGAGGCAGCTTGCATCGTCACTACGCCGAATACGCACAAAGAAGTAGTAGTAGTAGTCGCATGGTTTATTATCAGATGACAACATCTGTCTTGTGTCGGCCAGACGGCTACCGTAGCTTCTCTATGTGCTTTGAAAGGGAGGGGTGAGCGCTGTTGGTTGCAGTTCGCAACCTCACCACTAGATGCCACTAAAATTTACACACTGCACCTTTAAAGGAACACTCCACTTTTTTTTTGAAAATAGGCTCATTTTCCAAATCCCCTAGAGTTAAACAGTTGAGTTTTACCGTTTTCAAATCCATTAAGCCGATCTCCGGGTCTGGCAGTACCACTTTTAGCATAGCTTAGCATAGTTCATTGAATCTGATTAGACCGTTAGCATCTCGCTCAAAAATTACCAAGGAGTTTCGATATTTTTCCTATTTAAAACTTGACTCTTCTGTAGTTATATTGTGTACTAAGACCGACAGAAAATGAAAAGTTGCGATTTTCTAGGCCAATATGGTTAGGAACTATATTCTCATTCCAGTGTAATAATCAAGGAACTTTGCTGCAGTACCATGGGTGCAGCAGGCGCAATGATATTACACAGTGCCTGTGACCCCCTGCTTGCACAGGGAGCGTGTCTTGCAACCATGGAGACATTTGTGAAAGACGCTGTGTAATATCATTGCGCCTGCTGCACCCATGGTACGGCAGCAAAGTTCCTTGATTATTATGCCAGAATGAGAGTATAGTTCCTAGCCATATCGGCCTAGAAAATCACAACTTTTCATTTTCCGTCGGTCTTAGTACACAATATAACTACAGAAGAGTCAAGTTTTAAATAGGAAAAATATCAAAACTCTTTGGTAATTTTTGAGCGAGATGCTAATGGTCTAATCAGATTCAATGAACTATGCTAAGCTAGGCTAAAAGTGGTACCGCCAGACCCGGAGATCAGCTGAATGGATTCGAAAAAAGTAAAACTCAACTGTTTAACTCTAGGGGAGTTGGAAAATGAGCCTATTTTCAGAAAAAAGTGGAGTGTTCCTTTAAGCTGATAATTATTTTTCAATAAATAAGCTGGCAAATATGTTATGGCCGACAAGAGATAAATGGGCAAAATTTATACTATTTTGCCTAAATCAAATTAATATAGAAACTAAAATCAAATGCTAAATTTAGGCATCACACAATTATAATGCACAATATGACAACTTGATATTCATTTTGAGGTTTGCTTATGATTGCATTTAACAGTGTTATTATTAGTGTTTTTAAAATTAAATCTAACCGTAAAAAATAAGCATGTACAATTAAATTTACAAAATCAAACAGTAAAGATCCTTTTTTTTTATCTCAAATGTATTTAATTATGTAAATACATTAAAATATGTATTTAATGTAAATAAATCACTTACCAAAGACTGTATTGGTGGGGTTCATTGCTACTTGATTTTTGGCAGCATCTCCAATCAGCCTCTCTGTGTCTGTGAATGCTACATAACTTGGTGTGGTCCTGTTACCCTGGTCATTGGCAATGATTTCCACTTTGCCATGCTGAAAGACCCCCACGCAGGAGTAGGTGGTCCCCAGGTCAATGCCAACTGCTGGTCCCTTTGACATGGTTGTTTCTACTGACAGCAAACAGACATTACGTCAATGGCTAATATTCGTGAAGGAGCATATTTTATATAACCCAAGCCTTCCAAATAAGGGATATACGTTTGTTTATATCTTATTTATAGCTCAATTCTATTTAACGTTGTGACTGTTTACTCAAAAGCTTTTTTGGCACAGTAGACATAAGATCCTGTGGCCTGCAGGAACGACAGAGAAGATCAGCTGTCACTGTGTTAAAGGATGCTACTTCAAACAGAGCTGAGGAAAGCACTTCACAACAGCTTGATCATTCATTCTGTTTCATTACTGATGATATTTATACTTTCTAAAGTAATTTCGTTCCAAACCTATATCACTTTGTTCTTTTATTGTTGACAAAAATGTCAGATTAACAGCCTCATAACCATTCACTTTTATCTCCTTTTGAGAAAATAACAAATATGTGAACTATCCCTTTAAGATAATTGATTACCTCTGGGGGAAAGTTAAGGTTCAGTTTCCTCGTTTGCTTCATACTATTATGCAACATTCGTAATTTCAGCAAGCTTTCAGATTTGGAAGAACTGGGAGTGTCTTCTAGAATCTTCTACTAGATTCCATAAATTGCACATACTCAACAACACTCTGAGAACGTTCAAATGTCATTAATTATCACAATTCTAGAACATTCTACGTTAAAGATGGTATGCAATTCGTGTTCACAAAACTAATATAATAATAAAAAATCGGTGGGCAAACAAGACAGATCGACCAGAAACATGATAATTTTATGTCCTTGCTCTCGTGCAGGAGAGGTTACCTGAATGACAGCAGCAGTCACCATTCACTTTCATTACTTGGAAACAGATACAGTGGGTGTGAATGGTGACTAGGCTTTCAGCCCCTAACATTACGCCCGGCCTAACATCTCTCTTTTAAATCCACAGAAAGGTCGTCGTCTGGTTTTGCTAAACTATCGAACTGAATAGCATTGTACTCGACGCATTGTCAACTTAGAATATTTTAGTCCATATCGGTATATCTTGACATCATTAGCAACTGTGAAATTACTTTATATATAATTATAAACCTAAACTCTTTTAAGTTTCAATGCATAATAATAATCATAATTCTCACCAGATGAGATGCTGACTCTGTCAATCACTTGCTGTGTCGCAGCTCGAAACGCGCGCGATATCTCTGCAGTAGAACTGTCTGTGCCGTAATGCGCTTTAAGACTTCCTGAGAACAGTCCAGAACATGGAACGAGCGCAGCAGCCAATCAGAACGCACGGGCGCTGAAGCGTTCAGAGATGGACAGTGCCAGCAGAATTCAGCCTATAACAGAACAGAATGTTAAAGAACATTAAAAGTATCGATCTATGGATTGATTCTAGAACGTTCCCAGGCGATTCACAACACTATTCAGAAATCCAGGATGGTCATGGCAGCGAAAATATAGAAATAATTGAATAAAGTAATAAGAGAACAGACACTATTTCTAGCCCACAGGGTAAAACAGTTCCCTCTAGCGGCCTTTTTACTCGAGTGTCGTCGTCGTTTCATATTTCTAAAAACTAGACCACAACAAAACCCCTCGAGTAAGTAAACCCTTTATGATAACATCGTTAAAGGTACTACGAAACACTTATTAGCATACGGGATTTGTCACATTTGAGAACGCAGGAGCTTAACGTTACTGGCAGGGGATGGCGCTGTTGTTACGGTTACCTCCTCAGGTAAGATCTGACACACTATAAAATGTCTAGGCCGTGTCTCATTTCGAAGGCAGCGTCATCATGAGGTCGCATTTTTCGTCATTGAGGCTGCTTCATTTCAGTAAACTGACCCCTACTTCAATGTCATTAAGAAATGACAACAATTTACCCTTCACTAGGAAAAACGGTCAGTTTTATAATGGTTACTGTACTGAAATAAGTCACGAGTCATTGGACTTGCACATTTTTAGATTTTTTTTTACCAAAATGCATTACTTTTCTGAACACCCCACAATATTAATGACATATTTAACTTCCAGAAAAACATATTTTCCCATCTCAGGCATCAAATCCTTATTATTATTGGTCATTATTTTAAGTTATGGACACTATGGGAGCTCTCTGAATATTATTATAAAATGTATTTGTGATAAAATCAACATTTTCCTATTAATCAGATGTCCCTCACACTAATTCAGTAACTGTAAATATAAAAGTTACATAAAATCTCACACTTTTGCTATACTGAAGCCTGAAATAGGCACTTTTTGTGACAGCAACCTCATAATTTTTTGATCAAAGGCTTAACTTCAGAATTTGAACTAAAATCAGTATTCTTATGATTGCTCTGAACATGAATTCAACTAACTTTAAATTACTTTTTCATAAACTTAACAAAATTTTTTAAAAATAATCATAAAAATGTAGGTGTGACGGGGTTGTGATTTTTTGCCCAAATTGGCCACTGCTCTAAATCTAGTGAATAAATAGTAATAGTTTTCTATCTTTAATTGATGTAAAGGTGTTGAGTTGTTAAGCTTGACAAACATAAATTCACAACATATTTTAGTTATAATTATTAAAGAAGGTTGTAACTTGCCTGTGTCTGCTCACAGTGTTGTTCAGAAGACTTCTATGATGTCACTTCCTATTAATGATGTCAGATAAGTATCGGTTGATTATTTTTATAGTGGGAGAATGGTTTGTGTAATGGGGTTGAGGGGTTTATGAGGTACAGAACTAAATGATGTGATTTTAATGAATAATCATGAATTTACTTCCCAGACAGCAACATGGTGTGGCCCAGATCTGGCCCGCATCTGGTACATGTGGATTACACGCGGATCAGATGTGGGCCGAATCTGGGCCGACACTATGTGGCTGTCATTACCAGCAAAAAAGCACAGATGGATATTTATGGGAATGGCAAAATGAATGGACTTTTTTCTTATTTTATTATTCATATTCCAAGTACACTTTCATAGAAGGCTTTGAGGGACACGACAAAATAGGTGGTGTCAACTGAAAAAAAAAAACATAATAATTTCTAATATAAAGATAAAATGTATGTCATGTTTTAAACAGTATTAAAGAAGACATTTCAATTAATACAAAAAGCTTTTAAAAATATATTTTGGTGATCCAATAGATAAAATACACTGAAAAAGGTCAGAGGGACTCAAATCGTACCAGTTTCATGGAATGACTCACATCCTTTATGAAGTATTTGGCCGACAAATGCGACCTCCGGAGGACGCAGCCTTTGAAATGAAGAGTATATAAATTTGAGACACCAACCCAGCCTTTTTGTTTTCTGGTGTTTTCCAGCACTGCTCTGTATGACCTGATATGACCGCACACTCACTTTTTTCCAGCACTGCTCTATCTGTCACACGTCACAACCCCCTTAAATCATGTCAGAAGGAAGCCCTTCAGTGTCATCACATAGAACTTGAAACCTGTTATTGGTTTAGTAAAAAAAAACATAGGATGAACCTAATTAATGAATATAATAATGATAAATAATCTTACATGCCCCACTTTACCTGTTGTCCCACATCACCTGTACAATCAGATTTATTTATTCAGTTCTGCTAAACTTAAAAGTGGTTATTATTAATTATTTTATTTTCTTCTTAGTAGGTTACATTTAATATCGATTGGCAACAGCTGCACCATGGCACTGCAGTATAGCTGCATTGTAAAGTGTCCACAAGGTGGCGTATTTGGCAGAGGTGGCATAAAGAGACCTGTCACAATTGTCATCAGTACATGATGTTGGTAAGACAATCAGTCCACATACACTGAAAACTATCTGTGACAGTAGAAACTAATAGTCTTATAAAAGAGATGCAGGTATTGTATAGTGGGTGTGATGAGTCTTAAACAGAACGCGCAAGAGAAGATGACACACCCTTGAACACAGACAAAGCAAAAAGGTTGATAATTTCAAATCCTCTGGGATGTGATATTTTCAACAAAAGAGAGGTCAATCAGAAAACAGGAATGCTATTGTATAGTTTTATTCACAATAGCTTTTGTGTACCTGACCTGGATAACGCTAAAGGATAGACAAGCATTGCATGTCAAAACAGACTTAATAAAATAAAGTTCGAAATCACCAAAAACATACACTACAAACTATACACTGAAAAGTCACAGGTTAACCATATGGAAAAAGCAATTTCTGGAAATTAATTATAAGGTCATTTTCCACTATGACTGAAATACCCCTTTTTTTTTTACATTTATTATAAAAGGAGTGAGGTACTAATTGTACTAACTGTTGAATACCAAATGTAGCATATTGTTAACTATTTTGGAGAAACTCTTTGCGAATCATTGTTCGCAATTCAATTCCATTTTTATGTAGTTGCCTCTGCCGTACAAGAGGAATTCCCTTTTTTGTATGTATATATATTTAATTTGACCTGTCAGAATCTTTGAAATGGTGCTTGGTTTCATTAAGGGAACGTCCTGTATGTGGTTGCTGTCCCGAGAAAGGAACAGTGGCCACCTTTTTGTTGAAATAAGTGTTTAACTATAGGATATAAGTAGTGGTACTAGTGTCAATATTCATAAAGAGAAATTCTATCTCGAAAATACCTTGTTAAGTGACCAACACCTTTCTTTAACACCCTACCTCATGGCGACAAAGTGACTACGCCCGTCAAACATTATATACCACTCTAAAAGCATAATTCCATTGTGAATTGAGTGGGAAACACATTTAAAAAATAGTGAGGACAGTTTTAATACTATCCATTTCAAAATACTCATCTAATATAAAATATTTATTGTATCAAAATACTCAAAATACCGTTATTTAAGTAGTTAAAAGGATAGATCAACCAAAAATGAAATAAAAATTTTTACTCACCCTGGCATTCTCAAAGTATTTTGAAAAACTTTAGTTACCATTGACTTTCATGCTATGGACAAAAACAAACAAACTAACAAACAAAAAAAGACATTTTCGAAATATCCTCTTTTTACTCTTAAAGGCACAATATGTAAGTTTTTTTTATTAAAATATCCAAAAACCACTAGAACAGTGTTGTATATTTTGTTGACTTGTGTACTTACATTGTCCCAAATGTTTCCAAGAATGTTTAAATCCAGAGAAATAAGCAATTTTAACCAGACCTATTAATAACATCATACCCGCGTTACCCTCGATTTCCAGTTTTATTTTGTAAAAATCATTGGAAACACCAAAGATGCTTTAATATATTATATGTTTTATTAGACAGGAGAGCAACTGTTTGGATACATTCATCGACAGAAAACTAATCAGTGTTATATAGCTCAACACAGTAAGTCTTATTGTTTAAATCCTGTTTTCATGATTTACCACGAGTACCATGTTTTACCATGCCTAATATCGATCTAGCTTACCCGATTCTTTTCTACCAGCAGTAGACATGAAGACAACACCTCCCATGATTCCGCAAAATCAAGGCGTCATTAATCTACGCCTTTGTTTTGAATAAGCGACCTCTAGTGGCGAAAAATTATATATTGTGCCTTTAAAGGATTAGTTCACTTCAGAATTCAAATTTCCTGATAATTTACTCACCCCCATGTCATCCAAGATGTTCATGTCTTTATTTCTTCAGTCGAAAAGAAATTAAGGTTTTTGAGGAAAACATTCCAGGATTTTTTTTCTCCATATAGTGGACTTCAACGGCTACCAACATGTTGAAGGTCCAAACTGCAGTTTCAGTGCAGCTTCAAAGGGCTCTACTTAATCCCAGGCAAGAAATAAGGGTCTTATCTAGTAAAACGTTCGGTCATTTAAAAAAAAAAATAAAAAAATAAAAAATATATATATATATATATATATATATATACTTTTTAACCACAAATGCTCGTCTTGCACTAGCTCTCATGTTCTTCTTCTTGTACAATTCCGGCAGTGTAGACGCTATACAGTATTACTGCCCTCCACAGGTCAAAGTTTGAACCAATTCTTATATACTTGCACTAGCATATAGGCTAGACAAGCTGCATTGAAACTGCAGTTTGGACCTTCAACCTGTTGGTATCCGTTGAAGTCCATTATATGGAGAAAAAAATCTTGGAATGTTTTCCTCAAAAACCTTAATTTCTTTTCGACTAAAGAAAGAAAGACATAAACATTTTGGATGACATGGGGGTGAGTAAATTTCAGGAAATTTGAATTCTGAAGTGAACTAATCCTTTAAATGCATACCCTGGGTATTTAGCGACCCGGGACGTCATTCACTACACTCCCCCTCATTCATTTTTTAAAGTTAGGTATCAACCTTCTAAATATTCCTCAATATATTCATTATAAACAATATAATAATAATAATAATAATAAAAAAAAAAGATAAAACAATGTCTGTTTTCTAATGATGTAATGTTTCACTTATAATTACCGCAGTCATAAAACAAAAGAATAATGAAAATGTCAGTGATCAAAATTGCTTTGGAAGACGCTGAAATGATAGTTTTGAGAATATGGTTGAGATCGCAAATATTTGGCAGATGCTGAAAGTACTGGGGAAATGAGCTCTGATGATGACAGTGATGATGGTAAAAAATCATCTGCTCAACCCATCCAAATTCTAAAAGGTCACAAAATATGCTTTATTTTCTTCTTTTGTAATTGTTATTAAAATATCAGGAGTGTTTTATGGTATTGTGGCAGTTGGGGTTAGACATAGATCTGGGTCGATAAAGACCCAAATATGTAATAATGATTGGCGAAACATTCATGCATTGTAGGGCCAAGTCCAGAGAAGAAAAAAAGGTTTGAAATGACATTAAGGTGAGTAAATGAATTTAAATTTCTAATTTTAAAATAAATTAATTCATAACGAATAATTTTAATATGAATAATAATTATAATTTGACAAACATTAACACCGAAATGATTATGTAAAACGATGCTGTTTGAGGAGACAATTACAGTTGCTGATGTCAATAAAATAAAGATATAAACCGACAATGGTACTACAAATGTATTATTGAGCTATTTAATGATTTGGGTGGCCCAACTGAATAGGATGAATTGCAGTCTCAAGACCTTAATGAGAATAGAGACCATGACATACTTTAATTTCCATGTGCCAGTTTCACTTGTTAACCTAGAACTATGTGTTCAATCAGCAATACTGATGACAAAATTGTTTTGTAAACTTAGTTACCAGTTCTGAATAGGTATCAGTAAAAAGATCACTGGAGAGTCTCGTGTTGCTCTTTTTTGTCAAGAAGAACACACCCTTCTCCTCTGTATAAATACCGAATCTGGAAGAATCTGCAAGAACGGAAAGTGAAGTTACTTGTCAAGAGTTTGTGCATCCAAAAGGTAACATCTCATTTTTATTCTTTAAAATGTTTTAACAGTGATATTGTAACACTTTTACTGTATGTAACACTTTATATTATTAAAAAGACTAAATTTTGTCTTCAAATATATTAATTTTAGATGAAAAATATCTGAAAGAAGCATTTGCTTCTTTGGTTTGTGTATTTTCTAATGGTTTGTCTTCTCTAGTTTGTCTCAGGATGATCAGGCTGCTCCAGTTATTGTGTCTTGCAGGCGTCCTTCTACAGTGTGAAGGTCAAGGTCTCCAAACATGCCTTGTTCACCCTACGTACAGACTGGCAGGTCAGTGCTTGCATATTACACTTTCTGTATGTGCACTGCAAAAATCATTTTCTTAATCAGCATTTGTCTTGTTTTCTAGTAAACATTATATAAATATACTTTAAAAATGTAATTTATTCCTGTGATGGCAAAGATGAATTTTCAGCATCACTCTTCAGTGTCTTCAGTGTCACATGATCCTTCAGAAATCATTTGCATACGCTGATTTGAAACATTTATTATAAAATAATTGTAATGTTTCAGCCAGTGAGGTAGGAAAAATAAAGTTAGAGATAAATGTCTTGTTTCAGAAGACTTTTTGTTTTTATTTATCTTTCAAAATAAAAATTTTACTTCTCAAATACTTGTTTTAAGGATACTTTGATTTTTTTTTTACTAGAAAACAAAAGACAAATAGGAAGGAGCAACCTGAGTAACACAATTTTTATAAATCTTTCAGAAAATGCCGATATAACAGTGACGTGTGGAACCGATCAGATGTTTTTAAAAGTTCTCCTGTGTCCAATGTATTTTGGGGGATACAACGAATCTCTAATGGCCCTCAATGCTAAGTTTAACATCCCAGCCTGCCGTGGAGTAGCAGACTGGACCGTCAATCCTCCCGTCTTGCTGTTTAACTTCTCAATCTCTCAGGAGGCGCTCACTCTTTGTGGTAACAATATGAACGTAAGAGCTTTTCACTTTCAAAGCAATCAACTTTTAAACTATGAATCCTACAGATTTCTAAAATGTGTGTGTGTGGCATGTTTGTCGATTAGATTACAAGTCAAGTGGGCTCAGGAGTATTCGCAGAGTACTCCCAAATCCAGTCCGTTAATGTCTCCGGATTAATCAATTCCTGGGATCCCAGCATTAGCACAATCACTTACAGACAACAACTGATGTACCAGTTTTCTTGTCTGTATCCTCTACAGTATTTAATCAACAACACAGAGCTCAGCGTGTGAGTATACATTGCACAAAACTGTTTCTATGTTGAGGTTTCTGTGCTGTAACTTTCATGACAAAAGTGTGTCTTCATGTCAACAGGTCAGGAGTGAGTCTAGCTGTAAAGGACAACAATGGCACCTTCGTCAGTACTCTAAGCATGGGTCTTTTCAGTGTAAGGATCTTTTCATTAAATGACACTCACACTTAAGTCAGTAAATGCAACTTTTTTGACATCCTCCCTTTCTTTTGGATGTTTTTTAGACTCCTGACTATAGTAGCAAACTCCAGATACCAGGATCTGGGCTGCAGCTGAAAACTCGCATATATGTGAAGGTCAAGGCAACAAATCTCACAAACAAGTAAGACTACTGCAACTTTTATTTATATACAGGGTTGGGGAGTAACAAAATACATGTAACTTAGTTCAATATTTTAAACTCAAAATTTGGTAACTGTATTTCATTACGGTTAGTGGTAATCAAATTACAGTTACATCTGAAAAGTATTTTAGATTACAAAAGTTAATTTTAATGTCTTTTATTTCATTTAAACATTATATAAACTGTGAACAGCAATTAATGTAAACAGTAATTGATGATTCTCTGACTCTGACAGTCTGCAAAAGCATCCTAAGCTACATTTCTGCTCATAAGTTTCATACCCCTTGTAGAATATGCAACATTTGAATCATTCATTTTATTATAGTTATTTTTATTTAGTACTGTCCTGAATAGGCTATTTCACATTATAGATGTTTACATGTAAATATCACAATTGCAAGTTATAAAGTCAGAATTGAATTCTGACTTTTTCTCAAAATTAAGAGTTTATATCTCTCAACTTTATATCATGCAATTCTGAGAAAAAAACTTTACCTGACTTTTTTTTGGTTACTTATTAGTATTCCAAAGTATTCTAAAGTATTTAGATTAAGTTACAAAAGTTGGGTAATCTAACAAAATACATTTCAAATTACATTTTAAAGCATGTATTTTGTAATCTGTAGTGAAATACAATTTAAAAGTGGCCTGGTTTATATACTATTCATATTTTTAATTAGCTTTTATTTTTTATATTTTCAGTTTGAAGTTAATTTTGTTCTGTGCTCATCATTTTGTTTTTTATTATTTCTTTTTATCTCAATTTCTTTTTATTTTAGTTTTAGTAATAGCTAAAAACTATTTACAGTTTTAGTAAATAAAACTTAACATTTATTTCAATAGTCTTAGTTTCCAATGACAGCACAGTTACTCTTGAATGTATGAAAATTGAAATGACACTGCTGATACAATAACAGAGCAATCATATCTAATTCTCTGTCTTATTGTGTATTGTAAGGTTCAATGTGTTGCTGGATCGTTGCTATGCCACAACCAGCCCATATCCAGTCAGCAGCACCTCCTATGATCTTTTTGTTGGGTAAGCCATTTCTAAAAAAAAAAATGTAAAAAAGAGCGGTTAAGAAGACACTTAATTCACTTGCGAGCACCACATCTATTGTTGTTTATAAAGGTGTACTCGTGATGCCCAGACAAAGATCGACGCGAACGGGATATCCCAGGAAGCTCACTTCTCCTTTGAGGCTTTCCGCTTTGTGGAACATAAAAACCTGACCATCTCCACTTTCTACCTGCATTGTGCTACCCGACTCTGTGAGAACTCCACTTGTGCCTTCTTGCTTCCGGTAACTAATCACGCATATATGATGCCAGGATGTCATTTATTAATTAGTTGTTTTTTTTTTATTTAGCTCATGTGTTTATGGTTGTGTGTAGATTTTATCAGACCTTTTGTGTGTTTTGTAGAAATGCACAAGGAAGAGAGAAGTCGAATCTCCAGAGTATAAATCTAGTGATGTAGCCACTGTCTCCTCAGGACCAATCAAAACCAGAGTCGACAACGGCAACGGTACAAAGAATCATCCTATATTTACTTCATAAACAAAAAAAAGTTAATGATTTCAAAAAATAAAAAATTATCTGCCTTTTTTCCCGCAGGTGTCCTTGTGATCAGTAGATGTAAGAATTCTCTTTACCAACAACACCTCATTTTAATAAACACATTAAGAACCTTATCTAAATAGTTATATTACTTAATGTTTCAATATGATGATGTGATTTGATGTTGATCTTTTTCTAGATACGTCATCAGCATCCATCCCTCAACTGACGTATGCTGGCATAGCCACTGGCTTGCTGAGCTTCTTTCTACTTGACTGGTTGTCTACATCAGGACTTGCATGATCTACATCAGGATTTAGGAATTCCTTATCTCTTGACAGACCACAACAGTCTTAGAAGATCTCTCACATGATACAAAAATGTGTGAAAATATATGTGTCAGTTATTAACACCTCTATTTTTCAAACTGGTAGATTGTTTTGTAATGTTGATCTTTTTGTCCTATGTTCTATGATCTTCTATGAGAACAAGGAAAAAGAGAAAAGAAACATATTCAGTAGGCTATGTAGTATACACAATGCCTTTTTTAAACTGAAAAGTCTATAATGCATGTAATACTGCTTTTGGGGAAAATATATGAACTATGTATGTAATAATTTAACATTTAAACTTGAATAAAAGTGTTAGAAACTGTCTTTGTCCCTGGTATTTTCACTTATCCAGGTCATCATAGAATGTTAGGATTTCATTATAACAGCTTAATGTTTCATTTCAGTTTAAATATTTGCACACATAACATAAAATACAAGTACAAAACCGTAATGTCCCTGAACCACTGCCAAAACGTGTACTATAAGAATATAAACATGCCTATGATGACTGTGCATATCAGTTCCCCTTCCTCCGAGTTTTTTTCAAAATCACAAGGAAAAATTATTTGTCAATGCATTTGCGTTCCCCTGAGAAACGTTTGCTCTCAACCTTTTGAGCTCTTTGCGAGTGAACACAAATTTTCTTGGTGGAAAGCAAAAGTTTTTGCGAGGGAACACAAAGTTTCAAGGCTCCATTCCCAGCAAACACAGAAGGTTCTCCTAACGTTAATATTTGGTTCCCGTTTGGTTATTTTTTTGAAAACCAAATACTAGCGTTCTGGAAACGTTCTTTTTAGGTTTTATTTTTTGCAACCATAAAATAACATTCCCAGAACGTCTTATCATAGGTATAAATATTAAATTGACTGGTTACCATCTCTGAGTTAACATTAATATATTTTAAATATCTGCTTCTAAATAATTTGTATGTCTCGATGATATCACTGAATTTGGGTCAAGAGGGCAAACATTCAGATGTCACACTTTTGTGTATCTTTAGCTGTAATCTGTGAATCTCAGCACTAAACAACTTTCTCTCCCAAGGGAACACATGTTCTTTGCACTTTCTGAAAGACTGTGGGGAACCTGATGAAGTTTATCTAGTCCTTTGAGACAGGAAAGAGTCTCTGCCAGCTGCACAGTACACATGATCAGACAGCTCTGCTCCTCTCTTCAGTCTCACCAGAGCCCTTGTTCTGTGAGCATGACCCTGCCTCACCTCCTCCTTTCTGAGGCTCTTTGCTCCAGATTTCAATAGTGGTGCATTGTTTGTATGCATTGTCAGAATTCCATTGTTATGTAATACAAGTCCAATTCAGTACTGTCTCTGTGATGTTTAATTGCTTTTAAAGGTTTTAAATTAGCCATTTGTTTAAATGGACGAGGGTAGTGGTTTGTGTAAATATATGTACTTATAAATGTGCATGTACTCATTCTACAAACATGCATGTGATAAACAGCACTCTATTCGCTAGGTGGTGCTATTGATCAGACGTTTCATATTGTTTCTGACTAAAGTGACCACTCAGGCTCAAGGGGTCATGGTAGCCATTTAAAGGATTAGTCCACTTTTAAATACACTTTTCCTGATAAATTTACTCACCCCCATGTCATCCAAGATGTTCATGTCTTTCTTTCGTCAGTCGAAAAGAAATGAAGGTTTTTGAGGAAAACATTCCAGTATTTTTCTCCTTACAGTGGATTTCAATGGCTACCAACAGATTGAAGGTCAAAATTACAGTTTCAGTGCAGTTTCAAGGGCTTGAAACGATACCAGATGAGTAATAAGGGTCTTAAATAGCGAATCGATCGGTCATTTTCGAAAAAAATACAACCGTTTATGCTTTATAAACAAAATATCGCCTTGAACGTACTTTCCGCTTCCGCATTCTTCATAATGCTTACGCTGAATATCCTACGCCTTCCCTATTCAAGTTACGGAAAAAAACGAAACTGGCGCCGCGTTCTTTCCGTAAGCGGAAAGTACGTTCAAGGTGATATTTTGTTTATAAAGCATAAACGGTTGTATTTTTTTTTGAAAATGACCGATCGATTCGCTAGATAAGACTCTTATTACTCATCTGGTATCGTTTAAAGCCGAAACTGTAATTTTGACCTTCAACCTGTTGGTAGCCATTGAAATCCACTGTAAGGAGAATAATCCTGGAATGTTTTCCTCAAAAACCTTCATTTCTTTTCGACTGACGAAAGAAAGACATGAACATCTTGGATGACATGGGGGTGAGTAAATTTATCAGGAAAAGTGTATTTAAAAGTGGACTAATCCTTTAAAAATGGCCTTTTATTCTGACTAAATTAATTTTCCTGTGGTGCCATTAGCCAGTCAACACTTATGAATGTGGATTAATCAGTAATTTATGGTTCAGTTGATTAGTTTAAAAGCAATTGTGTCTGGAATTGACTAGCCAAGAACAAAGGTAGCAGATTTTCATACTGAATGCTTCTAGGGAGTCTCACTTTCTTAGGTAGTCAGATGTAGTTGTAGGTCAACCAGGTATTCTGTGCATGTAGAAGTGATTTACATACACCGATCAGGCATAACATTATGACTACTGACCTGCCAAATCAGCATGGCGGTTGCTGTCAGCTTTAGGTATCGATGAGAGGAGCAAGAATCAGGCGACTCATAGGATGGGACAGGAGGCTGAACGAGCTTCATGCTGGAAAAGAAGTAAGAGAGAGAAAGAAAGCTGGAAGCCAGGAGCAGATGGCTGGAAGCCAGGAGACCCACCAACTGGAGAGTGTTGTGGTTAAGGGTCGAAACCATAGAGGTCGAAACACTCAAGGAAGGTTGGGTACCACCTGATAACATCTGCTGCTGGCAGAAAGCTACGATTACCTAAACTGGTAACCGAAGAAAGCACCCAACAGGTGTATTCACAATGCAAGACCACTGACAGGTGAAGTGAATAACACTGATTATCTCTTCATCACGGCACTTGTTAGTGGGTGGGATATATTAGGCAGCAAATAAACATTTTGTCCTCAAAGTTGATGTGTTAGAAGCAGGAAAAATGGGCAAGCGTAAGGATTTAAGCGAGTTTAACAAGGGCCAAACTGTGATGACTAGATGACTGGGTCAGAGCATCTCCAAAACTGCAGCTCTTGTGGGGTGTTCCCGGTCTGCAGTGGTCGGTATTTATCAAAAGTGGTCTAAGGGAGGAACAGTGGTGAACCTACACCATAGGCGGCCAAGGCTCATTGATGCATGTGGGTACATGAAGGCTGGGTCATGTGGTCCGATCCAACAGATGAGCTATGAGCTACAACTACTGTAGCTCAAATTGCTCAAGAAGTTATTGCTGATTCTGATAGAAATGTGTCAGAATACACAGTGCATCGCAATTTTTTTTTTCTTTTTTTTTTTCCAAGTCAAGCTGGCGGAGGCAGTGTGATGCTTTGGGCAATGTTCTGCTGGGAAACCTTGGGTCCTGCCATCCATGTGGATGTTACTTTGACATGTACCACCTACCTAAGCATTGTTGCAGACCTTGTACACCCTTTCATTGAAACGGTATTCCTTGATGGCTGTGGCTTCTTTCAGCAGGATAATGCATCCTGCCACAATGCAAAAATGGTTCAGGAATGGTTTGAGGAGCACAACAATGAGTTTGAGGTGTTGACTTGGCCTCCAAATTCCTCAAATCTCAATCCAATCGAGCATCTGTGGGATGTGCTAAACAAACAAGTCCGATCCTTTGAGGCTCCACCTCGCAACTTACAGGACATAAAGGATCTTCTGCTAACATCTTGTGCCACATACCACAGCACACCTTCAGGGGTCTAGTGGAGTCCATACCTCGACGGGTCAGGGCTGTTTTGGCAGCAAAAGGGGGACCAACGCAATATTAGGAAGGTGGTCATAATGTTATGACTGATCGGTGTATATAATACACAATTTGTCACCATATACAAATACCTTTTTATATAGCAATAAAAAATAACTTCTGCATTGTAAACAGTTTTCTGTTTATTTAATCACTTTTCATGAAATTTCTGCTATTTTCTAAGGTATTTTTATCAGGTGTATCCAGCATTATTTTGCTTGTAGTACAGTATATCTACGATGTTAGTACAGGCGTATTTCACAAATAAAGCATTCACCCTCAGCTCATTTTTCACATCCTTGGCAACAAATTCATTCTGTCCCAATTATGGGACACAACATTGCAATTCACACATTTTGCATCTTCCTCCTTTCCTAGTTAAACAATTTTTTGGTGGTGTTTTAATATGGCTTTAAATTTTGGCTTTTTCAAGGTCTCGAAATATATATAATTATATAAGAAATATATATAACTTTTTAGGTATTCTCATTAGCTACATAATTCAGCAACTTCTTCAAAAATAGATAATATAACAAAAATTACCCCAACATCCACCAAATGATCTCCAAATGTAATATGTATGTGCCGTTTTCCATTTTGTGTGGGTACGTTTAATCGGATCTCTGTTCAGTCATACTGGACACGCATTGAAGTGAAGGTGTACAGTGAATGAAATCCAGCAGAATAATAACCCAATACTATCTAGATAAGAAACTCATGTAAATGCAAGGTGTAATGGGGTCTTCCTTATGTGACAGAAATCTAATCTATTCTACTATAAATTATAACAAATGTAAGATATTGTATGTGGACAAATCTAACTTTAAAGATGTGTTTTGATAAAAGTCACTGTAATCTCATTTCCATGTGTTTTTGGCTGCTGTTACAATCCTCAGTGGTAGCAAGCCTTCCACCCATTCATTGGGAGATTCCATCATTCTCCTCCATAAAGCGACCTCCTCTGTTGTAGAGTCCATCCAGTCCACCTGTACTCCATAACTCTTACCTGTACAACAAGTATGATAATATTCATTTTATATGTTTATGTTTCTAGATCTCAGAACACACAAAGAGCCCAACACTGGACTGCACCTGTGCCCATGCCGAGTCTCAGGCCTCCAAGCGAGTGATTGGCTAGACGGTCCCGGTCCCAAACAGTAAGCTCCACGCAAGCCTCTTTTAGGTCCTCTGCCCTGAAGCCATCATACACCATAGTGTGATTAAATATGGGGTTGGTTGTTCTCTTCAGCACCCGAGTCTTCTGACGGCTCTTTTTGCTGGTGTCGGGGAGTACAAAGCTGTGCAAACAATTAACAATGATTATTTAATAGGACCTTAAAGGGATAGTTCACCCAAAAATTAAAATTATCCCATTTACTCACCCTCAAGCCATCCTAGGTGTATATGACTATCTTGTTTCTGACAAACACAATTGGAGATATATTTGAAAATATCCTTGCTCCTCCAAGCTTTATAATGGTTGTGAAGAGGGGGCCACATTTTGAAGCCAAAAAAATGCATCCATCCATCATAAAAATTAATCCATACGGCTCCAGGGGGTTAATGAAGGCCTTCTGAAGTGAAGCGATGGGTTTTGTAAGAAAAATATATATTTTAAAAATTTAATTAAGTATAATATCTAGCTTCCAGCAGACAGCCATATGCGTCGATTTGCGACAAAAGAGTAACTCCTGACACGACACGACGTAATGATGAACGCAGAAGTGCAGAGGATAGAAAACGATAATAGAGAAATGTCGGAGGATTTCGATATATGAGAAGAGGAGCTTGAGTTAGTTGCCCAGCCCTATTTGTTTGAACCGCGAGAGGCGTCTAAGCTTATGCCACTCCTATATCCTACCTACGCCATACATTAGGGGTTACATACAGGGGGTTACTCATTTGGCACAAGTCGACTTGCACAGTATGTGTACGGCCGTCAACCGGAAACTAGTTTTTTTAATTTATTAAGTTTTAAATATGGATATTTTTCTTACAAAAATCCAATGCTTCGCTTCAGAAGGCCTTTATTAACCCCATGAAGCCGTATGGATTATTTCTTATTATGGATGGATGATTTTTTTTGGGTTGTTGGGTTTGGGTTTCCACACTAGCATTATAAAGCTTGGAAGAGCCAGGATACTTTTAAATATATCTCCGATTTTGTTCATCTGAAACAAGTAATATAGTCATATACACCTAGGATGGCTTCAGGGTGAGTAAATCATGGGATAATTTTCATTTTTGGGTGAACTATCCCTTAAAGATATTTTTTTTTAATTAAAAAAATCACAATAATACAATGCAATCATAATATAATACCATTTTACATATGGGTCAATAGTTGGACTTCTGATAAGAGGGAGATTCTTGCAGTCTTTGACCCAGATATGCACTTCACCAGAGCCAGGAATGTTCTTTGCTGGATTAAAAAATAAACACTCACACAGATCAATTGGCAAATATGTGACATTTGACTTTATTTGTGACATAATGTGCAGTCTTTCTGTATTTAAGATGCACGTATGTGAATTGTATTGTAATTAGTAAATGATTGTAAAGGGTGGAGCCTTACAGTGGGAGATCTGAGGCAGGAAACGTATGGCCAGTCTCATCTGTCCTCTTAAGTCAGATGGCTGGAGGATGTTTGTGGTCTGTGAGAAGAGATTCTGGAATCAAGAGAGATTTGTATTTTCATGTGTTAAGTATTTTAACTTTAAAAATTATATGTATCACAAGTTTCACATAAAATAAATGATGGACGCATTCATACTGTACCCTTGGTTTAAGAGGAAAAAGCTTCATCTCTGTATCAGTAAAGTCCCATGAGGAAAGGTCAAGCTCTATTTCACCCAGGAAGCTGTTACGTCCAAATGTGTCATTGTGCCATGCTGAAAGGTTGAGAACCTGGGACGTCAGGTACTCCATTCGGACTCTGTACTGTATGCATCAAATAATAAAATGAAGGAAGATTATTAGGCATTGGGAATGATGCATATAGGGGAGACTGGTTTTAGTTGTCACTTATTACTCCAGTAAATATCTCTCAGATTAGGGTTATTTTTCAAGTAAATTTTTGTTTCATTGTTATACGGGGGGAAAAAAGTAAAGTAAATTGAACACACCCAATAGCGTGGCATGTTGTCACAAATGCCATTAAACAGCCTATTATAGACTAGAGCTGCAACTAACGATTATTTTTTCTGTCGACTAATCTAACGATTATTTTTTCGATTAGTCGACTAATCTAACAATTATTTTTATTAATTTTTTTTTTTTATTAATTTAGTTCTTTTTTTTGATTAGCTAATGAATCCTTTGGATAACTTTACAAAAAATTATAAGTACAACTTCTAATATAATATTTCAACTTTTCTTATTTATTTTTTTTTCAACTGACTGACTTCTCATGTGATTTATGAGCTTCTATAACTTTTGACCTCCTAACTGAACTCCTTTCCACAAACTGATTGTAGAAATAAAAACAGTATAAATAAAAATGGTAACACTTTACAATAAGGTCTCATTTATTAACATTAATGTATTAACCAACATCAACTAACAATGAGCAATATATTTGCTACAGTATTTATTAATCTTTGTTTATGTTAGTTAATAAAAATAGTCATTCATTGTTAGTTAATGATAGTTCACAGTGCATAAACTAATGTTAACAAATGAAACCTTATTGTTTGTGTTTATTCATTTTGTTCATTGTTCATTTTTATGGTAACACTTTACATTAAGTGCAATCATAATCGCACTCTCTCAATATTCAAAAAGCAAATAAGACCAATTTTTTCTTTGATACAGAGCTAAGAGATTGTTACAACTACACTGCCCAGCCTAAGATAGCTTTCATATTGAGAGAGATCTGTATTCGTCAGAAATCGCGTTTGAATGCGCGCTCGAGTTTACTTTCACTTTTAGTGATCGCGCGTACTCTGTAAATATGGAGCGGTGGCAACCGTTATCCAACTGAATTAAATGTTTTTTATTTAAATACAAAGCAAAACGACAGTGGAGGCATAATGTAAACGTAGCGGTGGCATATTCTTTCCTAATCATCCTAACACTCTGTCATGGCAATATCATGAGACTACTTTTCACCTCGACGAGAAATCTCGTCACATTTTAATCTCGCGTCACACCCCTAGTGCTTGTGCATCGCAGTTGTGCTGCCGCGGTACGCCATCTCGGTTTTGCAAAGGGAACAAAGGACCATTTTATTTGGCCTCTGTTTAAAGTATTCCCATACTTTTGATAATCGTGGTCTAGGTTTTTGTGATAGAACAGAACTTTCTCCATTCCCAGGAGCAGAAGCCGCCATTACGCGAGATGAATGTAAACAATGTGACGCGTCGACGCATTTCACGCACGTCGACGTATTTTCGTAGTCGACGTAATCGATTACGTCGACGCGTCGTTGCAGCACTATTATAGACGTTTCAGGTCAAAATAAACATTAAAACAATTGTGAAACATTACACAATTCATGAAACAGCAACAGTGTGAAATGTAAAATATATCAAACCATTTATTTGATCAGCAAATATTGTAATTATTAAATGTAGAGCATGTAAAACATGTGACTGCTTACTCCAATAAAAATGCGCTGGCCCTGACTTATCCTATCAGTGATTTTCTTACCCTAAGAATCTCATTGTATGTAGGATTCAGTGTTTTCTTCTTCACGGCGGTTTTTCTTTTTCCCAAATTGGCAGGATCAGGTATGAGGTAACTCTTAACATACCTAGAAAACAAAGCACAAGCTCTCTATGGAGAAAATATCTATTTAGAGGAGAAAGGGGTGGGTGGTACTGAGATGGCAATCTTACGGGTCAGATCGATTCCTCTTCGTGTCTACTGCTGCCAGATTCTGGCACTGAACAACAAAGATATGGAACTCCCGCAACTTTTGCACATAGTTTAGTGAAAACTGGATGCTCCCTTGAACGTCAACACTGCTGTAGTCACTATTGTATACACTTGCAACACTGCCGCTAACCTGAGGGTAATGAAAATACAATATTGTATCATTCCCAGTACATCAATGTGATTAACATCAAATTAAATTGGACACTATGTGAATTCTAAGTAAATGTTCTGGTTTTATTGTGAACAATTCATCATTGTAAGTAAGCAAAATTATGTTTATATTCATAATCAGGATAAAATAAAGCCCCATGTTACTTTTTTCTCATTGAATATCCTGTTTCATTTGGATTATGTTGGATTCTGTCAGATTACGGAAGTAAACTGGGCTGTGAATGGTGCTTCATGATTTATATCTGAGATAAACGGGATAACTGACTGGAGAAATTTGCATATGGATATGGAGTATGTTCTACTGTAGTATATGCAAGAACCTGGTAAATAGTTTAGTGTATAATATGCAGTATATGAACATACAGATGACAGAGAGGTGGAGCCAGAGTAGTTGCTGAGGTTAGTAAATTGTCTGTTATTCCACTGTGGTACACTGCTGCGGGAACTGCTCTCTGAATCACTCTCTCCTTCATCGCTCTAAAAAAGACAGGACAGCAGCAGACATTTTGAGCAACACACATATTTTGTGACCCGGCCTCTTATCTTAGATAAAAATGACAAATGAACCAACTTCTTTTTGTAGGAATGAGGGCACTGATTTGCTGAGTTGCTTCAGGTGCTCTGGGTCTGAGGTCGCGAAGGAAGTCTGGACAACTGAGGGCAAAACAAGATGGCAGGAGAAAGCAAATAAACATGCAAATATGATGGCAACAAGGTTAATCTCTTACAATATAATTTAAAAAGAATATAAAACATTTCAGAAGATAAGTTTGAGACTTGCCATCATAGTTCCCCTGCATGTAGTCGCTCGTTTGTTTGAGTTTTTGGTCTTGTCCTTAAGAAAGAGATCACAATGACAAAGAAAAAGTAGAACAGATTATGTTGTCACATGAACTCTCCATTTACAACCAAACAATAAGATGTTTTACTCTGAAAGAAGTATTGTGCAACTGTGTGATAAGCATACGATGAAAGGAAGAGCTAAATATGGATATGGTACTTTAAGCTGAAAAACTAATGATAAACAAGGTTTATATTCTGGTATAGTTTAAAATGTTTGACATGGTAGAGGATTGATGCTCACTAGGAAGAATGCTGATGTCTTCCATGCTCTTATGGTACACCGGTCTAGATGAAGCTCGTCTCAAAGCTTTCTGAATGGGACTCTCATTTTCACCTGCAAGATTTAACAGTGGCAATTTGATCCAATAAAGGTACAAAGAATTAATACAACAAGCAAGAACAATGCTTGCTGGTCTTGTATTCCCGGTTCTTGTTCTGTTGTGTAATGTGAGCACATATCTGTTTGACTTAACACTTACACTGCAAAAAATGCTGTTCTTACTTAGAATTTTTGTCTTGTTTCTAGTCAAAATATCTTAAAGTTCTTAAATCAAGAAGCATTTTCTTGACAAGTACAAATTATTTTCTTGTTTTCAGGAAAAACAAATCAAAATTAAGTACGTTTTTCCTTAAAACAAGCAAAATAATCTGCCAATGGGGTAAGCAAAATAATCTTAGTCCAAACTGAAAACAAGATTATATAGCTTATTCTTGGTTTGGTTTGAAATAAGATTATTTTGCTTACCCCATTGGCAGATTATTTTGCTTGTTTTAAGGAAAAACGTACTTAATTTTGACTTATTTTTCCTGAAAACAAGAAAATAATTTTTACTTGTCAAGAAAATGCTTCTTGATTTAAAGGTCCCGTTCTTCATGATCCCATGTTTCAAACTTTAGTTAGTGTGTAATGTTGTTGTTAGAGTATAAATAAAATCTGTAAAATTTTAAAGCTCAAAGTTCAATGCCAAGCGAGATATTTTATTTAACAGAAGTCGCCTACATCGAACGGCCAGTTTGGACTACATCCCTCTACTTCCTTCTTTAATGACGTCACTAAAACAGTTTTTTGACTAACCTCCGCCCACAGGAATACACAAGAGTTGCGTTTGTAGAGTGTGTTTGTCGCCATGTCGTCGAAACGCTGTTATTTTCATCCCGCAGTCCAATCACCGGGTCTGATTCCGGCTCAAATTGATAGGGTAAAATTAAAGACATGTTTACAATAACACTGAGCGCGTGCATCTCCACGTTATGGTAAGAGGCATGACCTTTCCGGGCAAGGTTCGCTAAGCTGCTGTCGAATCACAACACAGGAACCGCTGGCACAATCAGAACTCGTTATGTATTTCTGAAGGAGGGACTTCATAGAACAAGGAAGTCATCAGCCCGTTTTTATGACAGTGGAAACAGCGGTATACAGATAAGTAAATTATGTGAAAAATACTGTGTTTTTTTACACGCGAAACATGAACACATGTTATATTGCACGCTATAAACACAATCAAAGCTTCAAAAAAAACACGAAAAACGGGACCTTTAAGAACGTTAAGATATTTTGACTAGAAACAAGACAAAAACTCTAAGTAAGAACAGCATTTTTTGCAGTGTAAAAGGAAAGCTGTGGTAAAAAGTTAATAAACCTGTAGAGCATGATAAGAGAAATAGCTTCAGACTCACAGTTTGAATTCCCCTTAGTGGCATTTCCATCAGTTTGTGTGGTTGAGTAGCGTCCCAGGCTCCCTCTCCTGGTTTGGAGGTCGGGGGAACCCTGTACTGGAGTACTGGTTTTCACTGGGGAGCACTTACAGCTACGGTTTGTCTCTGGAGATGACGTAAATGAAGTGCAGATAAAATCATCAACCTGCTCTGTAACTGGAGGTGGAGTGTACATACTTCTGTCTTCTGTAATCCCAAGGTAGTGTTGGTAGTCCCGTGGAATGAAAGATCTAGCAAGAGGTTGCGAGTCGGAATCCTCTGAGGTACGTGATGGTCTTCTCTGAGTGTTTTTGTCTCTGTCTCTCCAAGAGATTTCTGGGGATGTTTTTGGCATGGTATAGCTAGCTTCTTGTGTTTTCCTGGACTGTGTAATGCTAGCTTCTGGTGTTTTCTTGACCTGTTGCATATTGGGATCCTGAATCTTCTTGGACTGAAGATGCAAGTCTTGGCTTTGCTCCTCAAATGCAGTGTTCACTGAAAACATGCTGGTGGCTCGTCGCATGGCATTTGATTTTCCATTTAGACTGCCTTTGCTGCTTCTTCTACCCTGTTGAGGATGTGACTCTTGACCAGCCTGAGGTTTAGGTACCATTGTGGATTTTGAAGCAATCTGAGAGCTTTTCTGTGCCTGAAGAGATTGAGACACTTCATGGGATATTGCTTCGCCTGAGATCCTATGATTGTTTTTTGATTCAGATTCTTGTCTTGACATAATCCTCTTCTTTGAGGGAGACTGGAATGCTCTAGTTTTGGCTGGTGAGGATGTTTTACCATTCTGGCTCTCATTAACAAAGTCTTTGACATTAGCTCTCTCATTTGGACTTTGTGGACTTAAGGATCTCTGAATTCCACTTTCAAGGACTGGTGACCTTGGTCCAGATTTTTTAGGTGATCCTCCCCAGAAGTCACGAAGGTTCTTAAACTGTAAAGTGCTCATACCATCCATCACAACTGGCTTATCCTTTCGTAGAGGTTGCACAGAGAAATTGGGAGACTGTCTACCTCTGGCTGAAGTACTGTCCTCATCATCATCCTCATCATCATACTCTGTACCTATTGTTCTGAGATCAAACTCAGACTTTGTAAATCTTTGGTTCAGTCGGGTAGTCGTAGTTGATCTGATTTGAGCTGCTGCTGATGTTTTAGATTCTTTCTCCCAGAAGGACTTGAGTTGCTTGATCCTCTCTGCCATGTTCTCTTGCTGGGAATTCTGCTTAACAAAAGGCACTTGATTTGTTCTTGGTGCAGTTCTTGATTTTGCCTCTAATTCTTTTGGAGAGGAGTGATCTGCATCACTACTGTATGTGCTAACGGTGCCTCCCATACTATCATCATTTTGACCCGCTTGCAAGGATCCACTGTCAAGTGATGGTGAAGGTGATTTTAAACGTGGAAGAGTAACGTCTTTGTCTAAGGAAGAGCTTGCAAGTATTTGGTCAACCTTCTGATTAGCATATATCAATGGTGGTTTTGATTCATCTGTAACAATGGTTACTTGGGGTTTATAGATGGTGTTTGCACTCCCCACATGCTCAAGGTCTAAATCTTCAACAACTGTCTCTTTTTTCTGATGTTTTGGAGATGTTACTTTCAAGCTCTGTTCATTTCTCTGTTGGTCCTCTACATGTTCAGTCAGCTTTCTGCTAACATCACTGGGGATGCATTTTTCGGTTTTACCAGGTACACTAGATTTGCTGATCAAAATCTTTGGACCAATGTTTTCTTTCTCCCAGAATGATCTCAAATTGGCTATTTTTGGTCGCTGGTTCTCTTCAGCATCTGGTCTTTCTTTTGGCTGATGCTGAGTCTGCTTGATGTCAGTGCTTTCCAGTTTGACTTTGGTCACTTCCTCTCTCTTGATAAAAGCTTCTGTTTTGTTCTCATTTTGACTTATTTTCCCACCTACAGAAATATTCACCTCTGGGATCTCTAGCGGGACACTGTTTGCAATAAGAGCAGAGTCATTTGAAGGCTTCCTAATGAGAGGTTCGTTATGAGAGGCAGATTCAGATCTTCTTCTATCTTTTGGAATGTTCTGGGTAGGCTCATCGGCACTCTGTTCCTTTCCCCAATCAGTCTGTTGTAGAAATGTCATATTCACTTCTGATGGAACCTCTTCACTCTGGCGTGGTATGATCAAGTACACATTATCCCTTGGTTTGGATCTCAGATCAACCTCATCTTCAAAGTCTATGTCATCGATCTTGGTGTCCTCCTCCATGTCCTCCTGGACATTGCTCTCTATATCAAGCCTATCACTGCTGTCTGAGCTCCTGCTAAACCATTCAAGAACTTTGGCAATGGAATCTCCTTGTTCATCAGTAGGTGTCTGAATGTGTTCATCTGTCATAACTTCCAGTTTGGCATTTTCTTGTTTTGAGTTATTAGTCTTTTGTTTTATGTTGAAGACAAGGGGGCTGTAGTTAGTCTCAGAGTCAGAAGAGGCATCTGTCTTATTGAATGTATCTGTTATGTTGAGGGATCTGGGAAATTGTTGACCTGTAAGACAAAAAGTATAGCATTGAATCACCAAAGTAGAATCTAGGCGTTCTAAATTAAGCAATAATTTAATTCAACAACATTAATTTAATCTAAATTTAAATTTTAAATCTAGATTATTTCACCCAAATATGAAAATTATGTAATTTACTAACCTTTATGTAATTCCAAACCTGTATCAATTTCTTTCTTCTGCAGAACACAACAGTGGATAAACACAGGCAAAAATGTAATATTAAAATTTAATATCTAGTTGGGTGAATTTTCCATATAGGAGGTAGTATCTTTTATGCTGGGGTGTGTTGAAGCATCAGAACAGAAACAGGTGAACATTTCCACCACCTACTGGACTGGAGTGTGAAAAGCTGGATGAATGTACAATCTGGATTATATAATCAGATACCAAAAATCAAGTACTTGTAATTAGTGTAAACTACTTTTAAAATACTCATAATCAGACTACAGTTACTTTTTTATGGATTACATGATTACATATTATTTACACAATGGCAGTAAGTTGTTCACAATTCATTGATTCTCCTAATTTTTCATTTTTTTAATGTTTATATTTTTTCATAGTAAACCTGCCGTTTATATATGTTTGTGATTCTTTGAGTTTTTTCGGTGGTGCAGCACTTAAGTATATGATACCGTGGGCGTAGAATATGCGGGGGATGTGTCCCCCCACTTTTAATAAAATGTAAATTCGTCCCCCACATTCTTTCGAGCAAGTGTGTTCATGTAGAGGTTTTCACTGACCAGTTTAAATATATCTAGATTTAAATTTTAAGAGAAAAGATATGCATGCCTGGTGTTTTATTCGTATCCAAAATGATGAGATGTGAACATATACGGCTCGCTAAACACTCTCATACAGAGTCTGTTTTATTCATACTCGAAGCTGGAGGACGCTCTCGTGCAGAAAGTCTAAAACGGACAGAAGTATTAACTTATGACATGCCAGGAAATTCCTAATATGGATAAAGGCATCCAGCTATCGCTGTAGCTAAACTGAATAAAAATATCAAGATAAAACATGCACAATTGGACAATATATGGTTTGTGTGTGTTTTTCGAGTCATCTCCAGGAAATAAATAAAGTATCTGAATAATGCAGTGCTAACTGACATAGCATTTATTACAGTGGCCTATAGAAACTATAAAATATATTTTCTGCCTTGTTCTGTGATAAAAAAATGGGGAAAAGTGTAATATATAAACAAACCATAAAACTGGCATTAGGAAAATATAGGAAAAATATTACAAATGTAATGAATAATACAAATTATTGGTAATAATTATCCAGCAGTGTTTTTAATTTCTTAGCCGAATAAAAGTAAGAGATAAAAAAAAAAATGTTACAATTTTGACATTTCTGTCCCCCTCACTTCTGAAATGATGGCTAGACCCCTGTATGATACAATAGAAAAAAATGGCCAGTATCTTTCAATGGACAATTTCTACTTCATTTGAGTTGCTGAAAAGCTAATAATCAAATAAATCATTGAATAATTTTAAAACAAAAACAATCAAAACACTAAAAAAGATTCAATCATTTGTTTTTTGCTTACAGTACATTTGTCTGGCCATCACTGTTCAGTACTGTTAGAATGAAATAACTTCAAAATTATTGTTAGTATTTTGAAGTATTAACTGTCCATACATTGCACTTTAAAAAGAATCTGTTGAGGCTCTTGTTGGTGAATAGAATATATTTTTTGGAATATATTTTTTCTTTGTATCTGTCAAAATAGTACAACATTATCCTACAATATTTCAGTGACTGATTACAATTCACAAGTAATCTACCCAACTCTCAATTGCTTGAATATCAGTTTTTTCACCAAAACTGTTCGGCACACTTGGAAAATGATTGGCAAGCCATGTGTTGCTGACATACTTGGGTGCTTTATTAAGCATTAAAGTGAGTCCCAGTGTACTGCCATTACTGTATTTGAATTAACTCAGAATTCAGCCAGATTTTCATTCATTCATCTCCTTTGTTCTGCAGAAGAAAGTCATACAGGTTTGAAATGAGGATGTGACATAATTCTCATTTTTTTTGGTGAATTACTCCTTTAACAAATCTTGAAAAAAAATATATTTATATGGATCATACCAACAGCAGTTTTCTTTATGTTTTCTTCAGTTGTTGTCGCTTCCAATTTTGGAAACTGAGCCATATGATTCTCCACATTCTCAGATTTGTGCTGTGTAGGTTGAAGGGCGGTGATCTCATCCAGTGGCTTTTTAGTGTTGTCAGTCAATGCAAACATTGCATTCTCACGAGGATGATGAATTTCACCAGAAATGTTTTGGCCCTCTAATTCCATACTTGGTGACTGAGGAAGACAACTATTTGTTTCTCTTCTTTGTTTTAGAAGTTCTTCTACTTTTTTGCCATCATCTGCTCTTGTGATAGAGTTCAGACTTAGACGTGGTTGTATCTTTGGCTTCTCTTGTATGCCCCG
Organism: Megalobrama amblycephala; assembly: GCF_018812025.1. Classification (NCBI taxonomy): domain Eukaryota; kingdom Metazoa; phylum Chordata; class Actinopteri; order Cypriniformes; family Xenocyprididae; genus Megalobrama; species Megalobrama amblycephala. The sequence goes on along the minus strand of NC_063059.1, from coordinate 28,725,993 downwards.
AGGAGGGATTATCAGTTGCGATGAGGCTCTCACTGGTAAACGTGACTTTGGCAACTTCAGTGGTGAAGGGGAGCTAAATGGCTCTTTGTTTTCAATTTTGCTACTTGATTCCTCTGTACTTCCCAGAGAAAGTTTTGATTCTTCAGGATCCCTCTCTTGACTGCTGTTTTTGCAAACAGAGCTTAGGGATACAACTGGTTGGCGCAGTTGTGTCTTGAGAGTGGGCTCATTTGAGCTGTGTTTGGGGATACTTCTTGGTGGTGGTGACCTGATACTTGAGCCTGCTGTGGTGGACACACTCTGGCTGGACACAGAGCTGGCGCTGTCTGAGATAGAGCTCTGGGGTTTGTTGATTTTGGTCCTCTTCTTTGGCACAGGCTTTTGACCAGGAGGTCCATTTTGTGTGGTGTTAGAGACTTCACTATTACCTTCACTGTTACTTGCTTCCTGATGTTTTACTGCAAATGTGAGACTTGTAAGCAAGGAAGAGCACAAAACATTACAAGTTTCTTAAAACTTCTGAGTACAAATGAACATTATACAACAAGTTGTCACATCAACCTTGTGAATCAGAGCCTCTGTCTATTGATTTCCTGAGTCCAGGTCCTGATGTAAAGTGGATATCAGTCTCCTCAAAGTCAAGCTCTATTGGAACACTGTTGAATGGGTTGTGTCTTGGCTGGAACCAGGTAAAGAGGCAAAGTTAACTATGAAGAAATTCACTGATTATTGATGCCATATTGATTTATTTGTCATTTAACATTAACTTTCACCCGAAGATTTACACACTAGATTGAACTGGACTTAAAAGGGGTCATATCATTCATTTTTGTGAAATAATCTTATTTATTTCTTTATCCTGTTAGTGAAAGTGCCAAAACTACAGTGCTCAGCGTAAATGAGTACACCCCCTTTGAAAAGTAACATTTTAACCAATATCTCAATGAACACAAAAACAAAATGTCCAAAATGTTGACAAGACTAAGTTTAATATAACATCTGTTTAACTTATAACATGAAAGTAAGGTTAATAATATAACTTAGATTACGCATTTTTCAGTTTTACTCAAATTAGGGTGATGCAAAAATGAGCACACCCCACAACAAAAACTACTACATCTAGTACTTTGTATGGCCTCCATGATTTTTAATGACAGCACAAAGTCTTCTAGGCATGGAATGAACAAGTTGGTGACATTTTGCAATATCTATCTTTTTCCATTCTTCAAGAATGACCTCTTTTAGAGAGGATGGAGAGTGATGCTCAACTTGTCTCTTCAGAATTCCCCATAGGTGTTCAATTGGGTTCAGATCAGGATCCACTGAATCACTTTCACCCTGTTCTTCTTCAGAAATCCAACAGTGGCCTTAGATGTGCATTTAGGATCATTGTCATGTTGGAAAAGTGCACAACGACCAAGGGCACGGAGTGATGGTAGCATCTTCTCTTTCAGTATAGAGCAGTACATCTGTGAATTCATGATGCCATCAATGAAATGCAGCTCCTGACACCAGCAGCACTCATGCAGCCCCACATAAGGACACTGCCACCACCATGTTTCACTGTAGGCACCATGCATTTTTCTTTATATTCCTCACCTTTGCGATGCCATGCTGCTTTGAAGCCATCAGTTACAAAAACATTTATCTTGGTCTCATCACTCCAGAGTATAGAGTCCCAATAGTCTTCATCTTTGTCAGCATGGTCCCTGGTAAACTCTAGGCGGGCTTTTTTGTGCCTGGGCTTTAGGAGAGGCTTCTTTCGTGGACGGCACCCATGCATGCCATTCCTCTGCAGTGTACGCCATATTGTGTCACAGGAAATAGTCACCCTAGTTTGGCTTTCTACTTCTTTAGATAACTGCAGTGAACTTGCATGCCGATTTTCTTCAACCCTTCTCATCAGAAGACGCTCCTGTCAAGGTGTTAACTTCTGTGGACGACCTGGATGTTTCTGTGAGATGGTTGCAGTTCCATCTTTTTTAAATTTTTGTACCACTTTTGCTACAGTATTCTGACTGATAAGCTTTGCTGATCTTCTTGTAGCCTTCACCTTTCTGGTGTAAAGAAATTATTTTCTTTCTCAGGTCTTGTGACATTTCTCTTCCATGTGGTGCCATTGCTGACAGCATGAAATGGGAAGGGGTTTTAACACCCTTTTATTGTCAGCTGTCTGCTGGACACCTGTGTAATGAATAATTAGACTCACCTGTGGTTGAATTCTTGTTAAATTAGACATTTGTAGTCTAAAATTTAGCTTTGCTCCAGAGACTTTCAGTGGGGTGTACTCATTTTTGCATCACCCTAATTTGAGTAAAACTGAAAATTTTGTTCAGTTATGTTATTAACCTTACTTTCATGTTATAAGTTAAACAGATGTTATATAAAACTTAGTCTTGTCAAAACTTTGGAAATTGTTTTTGTGTTCATTGAGATATTGTTTAAAATGTTACTTTTCAAATGGGGTGTACTCATTTACGCTGAGCACTGTAGCTTCCTAATAAAATTTATGATCATTTTCCACCCTCTCTCTGATACATAGAATTAAAGGGTTAGTTCACCCAAAAATTCTGTCATTAATTACTCACCCTCATGTCGTTCCACAACCATAAGACCTTCGTTCATCTTCGGAACACAAATTAAGATATTTTTGATAAAATCTGATGCCCAGAAAGCTACTACAGACATATTTAAAACAGTTCATGTGATTACAGTGGTTCAACCTTAATGTTATGAAACAAGGAGAATACTTTTTGTGCACCAAAAAAACAAAATAACGACTATTCAACAATATCTAGTGATATGGTGATTTCAAAACACTGCTTCGTGAAGCTTCAAAGCTTTACGAATCTTTTGTTTCGAATCAGTGGTTCGGAGCGTGTCAAACGGCTTTGTTACGTCATAAGTGTTTCGAAATTTCAATGGTTCACCACTGGGGGGCGTGACTTTGGCAGTTTGATATAGTAATTAATAGTAATTAATGACAGAATTTTCATTTTTGGGTTAACTAACCCTTTAACCTGTTTTTTATGTACCTCTATGCTTAACACCCCCCTTACATATGACATGAGAAACAGCTGTGTTTACTCACAAGCTGCAGGTCTGCTGTAGAGTCCAATATACTGTAGTTTGCTCTGTTCAATCCTTCAATAACAGCCTCTTTGCAAAGCCTGTGTTATTACATTGTGACGATCATAAATCTATCATATTTCCTCTGTAGAACCTCATATTGACCTGGCAGGCCAAATAGGTGTTTTCATCTAAATGTGGGCGGCCATATGTTTGTGTATTTATTTGACAGTTATTTTGCAGTAAGTCATGGAAGTTTAGTACACTGATACAAAATAAAGGCTCTTTATTGGGATTGATGGTTCCATGAAGAACCTTTAATATCCATTTAGTGGAAAAACGTTCTTTAGAATATTAAAATGTTTGTCACAATAAGGAAAAATGCTAAAAAAAACTGTTCATTGTAGAGTTCTTTGGAGTACCCAAAATGGTTCTTCTGATTCTTCCCTTTTCGAAGCTTTATTTTTACGAGTGTAAGAGCCATTTTCCCCACATAATTTTAACTGGAGAGGATGTTTTGAAATTTAATTCCTTATGATATGATCCCTTTAAGTGTTTTTCCCAAGGATATACAGTAATGGTGAAGGCAGCTGACACTGATATGTTTGTATGTTTCGATGAGCACTTACATACCTTGGATGGCGATCTCATGCCTATGCTTAGGTTTTCTTGCTGGACCTCTAATGTGTCACCATTTTCCCTAATTTTAAAACAAATAGTAACCTGTTCATTTACTGTTATGAGTGCTTGCATGTATAAGATATCAAGCTGATTTGCACTAAAGTTCTTCCAGACATCCTGTAATGACCAGGAACAATTAAACCTTCATAGGCTGAGTACTAAAAGTACAGGAAGCAAACTTCTCTGTTGACCCTTGTCAACTCATAAAGATATTGAAATCATGAGGTATCCACACCTGTAAAGCACACAAGCACCTGGGAGGGGTGGAGGTTGTACAGTGCAAACCAAAGGGTTCTGGCAAGCGTGAACAGTTATTACCCCCGTTCTTCTGGATAAGTTGATTAACATCAAGCTACTATATGAAATGTGTAGTGTGGGTGTAGGTTTTGTAGGTTTATGCCAGCAGCACTAAACAGTTGATCAGGTACGACTTTCTTTTCTACATGAACATTTAGCATTACCTCTCCTTTAGCTGCTCTGAGGACTCAGTAGTTTGTGTTTTTTTAGGTGACGTCATGTTGCCATCACTATCCTTTCTGCTGATGCTTCTGGATCTGCCGCCCCATGACTTGGTTAAATACTCTATATAAACGGACAGTGAGATGTTTACTGATATTTAGTGCTGTTTGCAGGCTCGCTAACAAAGCATTAAGTCAAGGTTTCTGTAAGAGTTGCATGTGTGAACTGTAAGTGTTTTGGTCTCACCAACAACTGATGGTTTTCTTTGCTTCATTGATGCCATTATGATATCAGAGCCATGAATCCTGTCCTGGTGTCTCTGAGACTTCACCTCATAGAACCATTCTCCTGACAAATACTTGCGTCTGTCTTCCTCTGGGACGGCTTTCTGCAGCTGTCTGGAATCAAATGAGCGGAACCTTAAACTTTAGGTGAGAAAAATGAAAATCATTATCCTCAACAACAACAACAACAGAATGCAGTTCCCAGCAACGTCCATCTAACATAGTCTCACCTCAATATGGTCCTTTGGACAAATACCATACATTCCACAGAGCGCAAATTAGGTTACTCCATCAGCAATCAAGGGAACAAAGCACTGCAATAATCACATTTTCTGTTGTTTGCTCACAAAATGTTCAATTCTTTTTATGTACAAATGTGACAGACAGTCATTTAAGTAGCAGGATCATAAACTAAGCTTTCCAAATGTCGGTACCTCATTGCACTTTATTACTTTATTACGTTACACAACTTTCCTGTATTAGAGCCTTCTAAATCAATAACATTCCGTATGACCAAAGAGTGTGGACAAACTGTTCCTTGGCTTATTCAGTACTGACTGCAAATACCAAATCTCTCATAATGGTTGCTTCTTATGTACTATCAAAGTTCCCAGTAGCTGTACATTGTTCAGTTATTCAAATAGTAATGATGAAGAGTTTTATTGATTAAGAGGTTGTGACTTCTTTGAGAGCTGGGTACTTTTAAATGCTACAGATACCTAAAATTACAAAACAACCTTAATAGAGACATTGTGAGCATTTGCAGTGATTCAAAATGGTTTGATTAAAATCATGTGTTTGGAAACAAACATTGGAACACATCTTCGCTTTTGAAGGAGTCGAAACTATGTTGGTCATGTGAAAAGGCCAAGACAATTATTCCACAAGGGTAGACTTAATCCTTTTATACAAGGTTGAGTAAGGTTGAGACTGAACACAGGGAAATCACCCAGACATAGCCAGATTCTGCATTCTTCCTTTCATGTAGATTTCCAGTCTCCATTCAAGGCGTTAAACACGAGAACGAATAATTTGCTAGTGCAGTGGCACTATATATGTAAAATGACAATTATGTGCATTTGGGTATAGTCATACAAATGTTTTACATACTTTTTAATGCATTCATTTTAGGGCTGTCAAACAATTAATTGCGATTAATCGCATACAAAATAAAAGTTTGAGTTTGCCTAATATATGTGTGTGTACTGTGTGTAATTATTATGTATATATAAATACAAACAAATTAATGTATATAGTTAAGAGAAATATCTTATTTATAAACAAATTATTTTTATTTATATATAATATAAATTATATAAAAATATAAATAAATACATATACTTGTAAATATTTCTCAAATATATATATGAATGGGTTTGTATTTATATATACATAATAATTACACACAGTACTCACACATATATTAGGCAAACTCAAACTTTTATTTTGTATGCGATTAACCGCGATTAATCGTTTGACAGCCCTAATTCAAATATACAGTAAAAACTATACAAAATAACTGTTTTCCGTTGTAATTAATTTATCAAATGATTTTAATTTGCTGATTAGGTGCTCAAGAAACATTTATTACAACTTTAAGAAAGAACTTTACAACTTTTATTAACTTCTTATTATCAATGTTGAAAACAGTTGAGCTGATTAATAATTTATGAAAACTGAAAAAAAAATTCAGGATTCTTTGATAAATAAAATGTTCAAAAGAGCAGCATTTATTTGAAATAGACTGTCATTTTTGATCAATTTAATGCATCCTTGCTGAATAAAATTTTTAATTACTGACCCCAAGCTTTTATATATATATAAAACCTTGTAGCTTTCTACAGTTCATTTCAAATTTATTTTTCAGAGTAAAAAATATTCAGTGTAATCTGTTTATGTGAGGTCATAATGACATTTATAATATTTATACCAAAAGGTAACATATTTAAAATGGTTTCATATCATAGTATATCACACTGCTGTCACTGCTTAATAGTTTCATATCAACTACACATTTACAATGAGAGAGGACAGTCATTTAGCCTACAATACAAGTTTGTGTCTGAGTCACAACAAATCAATCTTACTTGATTCGTTCTTCTTCGGCTTTCTTCAGCTCAGCATCCCTCTTTAAAACAGTCATGATCATCTCCTGCTCCTCCTCGCTCAGATGGCTCAGGTCTATCATGATGGCCGTTGTTCTTCTCACTGTTCGAGACTCTTGTGTGAAGGCTCAGAGAGTACACACTGCTATCTATCGTTGCTCCTGATCCACCTTCATTTCATTATGCGCAATTACGGCACCTGTAAGGAGAACACCAAAACCTCTGAGATTCTCCATTAGTCTCTTTCAGATCAATTGCCTTTTCTATATGAAAAGAAAATAATTAGGGTATTATTAAGTCATTATTTAATGGAAAGGACAAATGTAATCCAATTTGTATGCTGAATTTTCTGTAATTTGAAATGAAATGTGATTTCTAAATAAGTGCACAATGAAGCCGAGTGTGGGCCTGTTTAGAGAACACTGAGATTAGACAAAACATGTGACGGCACTGTCAGTTGACCATGAGAAGGGGCAGACTTTCAGATCGAGCACATTTATAGAAAATGATTACGTTTTCTGTTAAACATAAATTGCATGATGCTGATCCCACTTAGGATTCATCTCAGATAATGGCTCTACTAATTTAGGCTTTTTTCTATACACAGAAAAACAAGACCATCCCTGGATCTATTTGTTTAAAAAAAAAAAAAATGTTTCCTTGCATGATGATACGATCCTTAAGACACCAGCGTGTCATGTTAGCTGTGCAAATATTTGAAAATGGCTCACTGAGACACTATTTACTCTAGGTTACACCTTGATCAAAATAAGCTTCAAATAAATTACGAAGACTAATACTAATACATAACATTATACAAACAACTAGCGAACAATAACATAGCAATGAGATGTTAATACTTTACATTGCTGAGGGTGAATAGAAATACATATTCTCTAATGAAATCAAGTTGAAATCAAGACAGAAATTATGAATAAGTGTTTGGTAGAATTACACAAAACAAAACCAATGTATCAACAGCACATGAGTAATAAATTTAACATGATGATTGATCAGCAGTATTTGATGCTGTAAAGCCAGATCCTGAATCCTGTTATTGTCCAAAGGGCTTTTGACTCATCAAATGAGGCTCTTCCTTGCAAATTGCATTAGGTTTGATGAAACTTAATAAATTGCAAGGATTTTATGAAATGCAATATGTTTATGTTCTAGTAAACAGGATAAGTACAATAAATTAAAGTTGTTTTTTTTTTCTGGATATGTAAAATAATTTCACCACAAGAAGCCCAACTTTAGCAGTTTTTTTTTATCTGTTGACATTATAGACATGCAGCCTAATTGAATTTCAGAAACAGGATAATGTATTCATGCAGTGATAAAATCACTGCTGTCTCGGGATTCATGCGCTCTTTTTCTAGTTGTTTTCTGCTGAATTCGTATTGCATTTATATTTAAACAGCATAAATGAACTGCATAAACAACATTACCTGTACAATAGTGAATTCGAGAGCAGATAAGACAAGAACCTGTTACAGTATTCACAAGTTACTTAACTTCATTTTAAAATAATTTCGTAAATACTCGAAACCAACAGGAGATTAGTAATCTCGTATTATAAAGTGTAAATTCTACTGTATACGAGTTATGTCAGTCAATTAATCATTAGTTTTTTTTTTCATAGGTAAGCTACTCGAGACGAAAACACAGTGACAGGCAGCCTTCAATAACATAGTCATAAAACCACTATATGTTCGTAAATATATGCTGCAGAGCTAAAAGAGTCTAATGACAGGTATATGTCCATATGAAATGTTTCAGCTCACCTTGTTTCCGTGGAAGAACTTATGGAGCGCCTCACTGACGCGCAGTACAGAGCACATCTTCACTGTATGAGCGACGCGTCTCTCAGGGTTGGACGGGCTCTTGACGTCGGCTCCCAGTCGACCAATCAAAGACTGCGTTTGTGCGGTCGACGCGACGCGCCAAGATAGAACGTTCCAATCAGGATTGTATGGCGGGCGTATTATACGCGAACGCCTCGCGTGACGTTAACGCATTGAAATAAGTTATTGCCAAAATAATGTAAGTGGCCAGTATAATGTAGGCCCAATACGCAAAGAGTTAGGCCATATAGTTTACATTTAACATTGTCTTGTTGAATGCGTTTTATTTAGGCTATTGATTACTATATTTTGTCTATATCTTTATGTAAGCCTATGTAAGAGAAGTATAATGAAAGGCCAGTTGAGTCTGTTCTCAAAGAGGTTATTTGTTAACCTGTTAAAGGGTTAGTTTACCCAAAAATGAAATTTGTGTCATTAAAGGATTAGTCCACTTTTAAATACACTTTTCCTGATAAATTTACTCACCACCATGTCATCCAAGATATTCATGTCTTTCTTTCGTCAGTCGAAAAGAAATGAAGGTTTTTGAGGAAAACATTCCAGGATTTTTCTCCTTACAGTGGATTTCAATGGCTACCAACAGACTGAAGGTCAAAATTACAGTTTCAGTGCAGCTTCAAGGGTTTTAAACGATACCAGATGAGTAATAAGGGTCTTATCTAGCGAATCGATCGGTCATTTTCGAAAAAAAATACAACCGTTTATGCTTTATAAACAAAATATTGCCTCGAACGTACTTTCCGCTTCCGCATTCTTCATAACGCTTATGCTGAATATTCTACGCCTTCCCTATTCTACTTACGGAAAGAACGCGGCGCCAGTTTCGTTTTTTTCCGTAACTTGAATGCGTTATGAAGAATGCGGAAGCGGAAAGTACGTTCAATGCGATATTTTGTTTATAAAGCATAAACGGTTGTATTTTTTTCGAAAATGACTGATCGATTCGCTAGATAAGACCCTTTTTACTCATCTGGTATCGTTTAAAGCCCTTGAAGCTGCACTGAAACTGTAATTTTGACCTTCAATCTGTTGGTAGCCATTGAAATCCACTGTAAGGAGAAAAATCCTGGAATGTTTTCCTCAAAAACCTTCATTTCTTTTCGACTGACGAAAGAAAGACATGAACATCTTGGATGACATGGGGGTGAGTAAATTTATCAGGAAAAGTGTATTTAAAAGTGGACTAATCCTTTAATTACTCACCCTCATGTCATTCCAAACCTGTAAGACCTTCGTTCATCTTCCGAACACAAATTATGACATTTTTGATGAAAGCCAAGAGGATTTTTTTATCCTCCATAGAAAGCAACCACATTCAAGAAAGTGAAAAAGTCCAGAAAAGTAGTAAAAACGTTGTTAAAATAGTCAACGTGACTACAGTGGTTCGACCTTGATGTTATGAAGCGGCGAGAATACTTTTTGTGCGCAAAATTTTTTTAAAATAACTTTATTCAACAATTTCTTCTCTCCCGTTATTTTCTTACACTGTTTACATTGCAGTGCTTCCATTTTCTATGTCAGAACGCTGACTCAGTATTGGTCAACGCTGTTTACTTAAGTAGCACGACGCAGGAGCCAGCCAATAATTTCATTTTTGGGTGAACTAACCCTTTAAGCGCTTATATAAAATCGAGTTACTTAACTGCATCATATAATCCATTAATTTGTGTGATTAGTAATTCATAACCAGCCAGTGTCTGTGCATATAACATTATTAGTGTTCAGGTTATTGTATACTGTTGTTATACAACAGTTTGTTTTGGTCTTAATTTATACAACAGCACTAGGACTTTTATCACTCAGCTTGTCTGTCTTTCTTCCTGACAGACTGTCAGTCTGAATTAGCGTTGGGATTTCTTTTTTGTAAGTTACATCATTACACCAGTAGGTGGCAATAAGTTACTGTCTTTATAAGTGAATTATTTAATCATTACTAAATCAATTAGTTCAAATCAGATTCAGGAACAAAACAGCACTACTGTGAGGCTCGGAGATGTGCAGAGGTTACTTGTATTTTAGCTTTATTTGGAAACATTTTCATTGGTGGAGCAATAATGTCTAAAGCATTGTGTAAGTTAGTCAATAATAACGTAGTTATTTGTAGAACTATCGGTTGCACAATATTGACACTGCATGACAACCCTACCACTAGGAACCATGAAAATTGAACACTGACAGCTTTTTTCCCCCTCAAGTTTCAGTATCAGTTGAGATGACGTTTATATTTTGCTGCGCTGTATATTTGAAGCTCAAGTTGTTTGACATTTGTCACGCGGTAGTGAATCCCTTGTTGCTTACTCTTGTTTTTACTGTCAATTTCACTAGGACTTAGCCATCCATCCATGAAAAATAGAATGAAATTCTACTTCATAACTATTCCTTTTATTATTTTAATAGTAATAATAATTAACTTTGTCTAAAAAAAATATATTGTCTATTGGTATACATTGTGATATCACTTTGTAACCTTATACTTTCCAGGAAAATAATTATACAAATGCAGCCTTTTTGATTCCCCAAGCAAGTTTATATTAGAACAAGTTTAACCTGGTTTATGTTTAACAAGTAGGAGTGATGTCTTGAAATGGGTAGATTTCACATAGTGTAAAGAGGGCAAATGAGCACGAACTCTTAAATCTATTGAATCAAAATACCTCCATTAAGCTTGGTATTTTTGAATCTGACTTATGCCTGCACTATTATTTGGATATATTGACTACAAATGATCATTTAAAGGTTCTTATGGGTAAATAAGCCATGTTTGGCTGTATTTGTAAATCATAAAAACTAGTACATGATTAACCACTAGGCTGCTAAAGCTGAAAGAACTAATGCATGCCAAGAAACAAACGTTCACAAGATTTGTGGAAGCTGCACTTTATTTGAAAAAGAAAGAGTTCACTAATTGTTCTTACATCTTTTAAATACATAGAACAAAACAAAAAAAAACAAAAAAAATGATCCGTGAGGACAACACAGAAATTATTCAGTAAAACTTAGGTCAATTGCGATTTGATTGAATTGCTTTCATATTTCAAACCATCCTCAGCCAACCCCTGGACAAACTGTCTACGTGATATATGTATATATACATAAAAGCACCGATCAACAGTGCTCGAACCGTCTCCCAGTCAGCCATTCTCATATTTTACACTTCAAATTTACAGTGATATCAATAACCCTGTCCGCGACCAATAGCTAAAGGAGCACCCAGCTCCCGTTCAGTATTCCTGGACTTTTAGAGAGCAGGGTGCTTAACTTGACAAGAAGTCTGAAACATGAGGGCAACTCTTAACATTCAGATCAGGGGCAGCCATATCTAACGGTCCGTGTGAAATGATGGCATGCCATGCATAATGCAGAACACCTCCCTTCCCAAGTGCAACACTTCATAGTAACGGAGGAAGTGCTTTTCTACTCCAACAAATATCTCATTGCAAAACCCCTAAGCACAGTATCGACTAAACAGTATAACAAACCATTCACTAATGATTACCCTCCCAATAGCCTTGGGCTGCAAACGTTTCATCTACGGGAAGTTGTTCTAGACATAAAACTTAGAGAATAGTTAGTGCTCTATCATTTAGCTTACAGGTGTATTTTTCACATAATATCTATTTTAAAAGTCTAAACCTTCATTATACAATCCAACACCCATGAATAATGTTGAATTATTATTTATATTTTTTTTCCCCAATGTACTTCGTAAACTCTTCTTTTTTATTTTTTAGGCATTAATCATAAATAAATACAAACGACACGCAAGAAAGGTCTACTGGTGAATACAATTAAAGTAAAACTAAAAGATAAAATGTAAAACAAAGTTACTGTTACTATTTCATAGCACATACTATATCAGATGCTGAGTTATACTCCGATTTAGGTCGACATTCGCCACAAGACCTCTCATCAGAAGCTCCCGGTCGAAGGAAAAAAAAAACAAAACCATCTAGCAGGAAAATCGAACTATAGCTTCTCAGAACACAAAATATCAAAGTCTCTCAATGCCCTTACCTACCTTAACAGATTATAAAATGTATGAGGAATCCCTTTATGGGCTGAACAGCAGCATCACTTGACATCTTAAACAAATTACGAAATGATTGCAGTATGCTCCCAGTCTTTCAACACACTTGGTTTACATCTTTGACGTCGAGTATGTTGTGGGATTGGTCCTCTGAAGAGCATCCCGGCACAGAGGACAGAGCTTAATGGTTTGACATCAGGGAGCAACTTCATTTTGTGTTACATAAACTGCATCTGGAAAAAGAAACAGTTAAACATATAATCAGAAAGGTGCTTTAAACATTAGTTTGCCGAGTCAACATGAAATGGCATTCATAACCCATGTCACTTCTGTAATGTGACAAATTTATGAATGAAAAAAATAAATGTGAATAGCCTGTATCAAAGGGGGTTGGAAAAATAAAAATTAAAGTTTTAGAGATGTTGCAGGCTTGTCTGGTTTAGATTCTAGAGAAGTATAAAAAAAAAAAAAAAAAATTACTCACAGAAAGAGAAAAAGTGATAAAATATCTTGAAATATCTGTGCAAAATAAAAAAATAAATAAAAAAAAAATCATATTCCCTATTCACGAAATCTCCATGACTTTTTAAAAAATACATTATCAGGCCTGAATATCAGTTTTAAAGATGAACTCAGTCATTTTCCCCACATTATTATTTAACATATGATTAAAATAATAGTTTCAAAATAGAATTAAATATTTAATTTTAAAAAAATAATATATACACTCATGAATATGTATTAAGTAAATCATGAACATTTTTATAAAACGTTTTAAAATAAAAAATAACATATTTACACATTAGGGGTGGCAATTCTTTGGAAAGAAGGTGAAAACGACACCTTATTTTATTAAATATTTTTAATTAATTATTATATATTATATTATTATATTATTAATTAATTATTATATTATTATAACTATTTAATTAAAATATTGATATTTGGCGCCAGCGCATTGATTCTCAAATCACACGGAGGAGGACAATGATATATTGCCCTATCAATATTTTGTCCCACCCTTAATATACATACATTAGAGCTGCACAATTAATCGTTAAAGGATTGGGAACTCGATTCAAACACCCACACGATCCTATTCCTAAATGACAACCCAAAGCTGATCCAGAGAGAGCAATTATCATGTAAAGGTATGAAAGAGCTTCACAAACAGACTTTTCATCCCACAGTATCATTATTTCGGTTACAATAATTCAAATTATCACAGAAGTACTGAGATAAAAGTTTATAGTTTGGATATAAACACTGATGTCTATGGTAGTGATCAAAATAGATTAAAACCTTGATGCTTCAAATAAAGATTGTATCAATTACATTGTTGCACCACCAGTAGGTGGTGATAAATAACAAATTTACTAAAATTGGTTCCCTAAAAAAGTAACAAATTTACTCCCTAAAAAAGTAACTAATTTAGTTACTTAATTGCTTTTTATAGAAAGCAATGTTATGTAACTTTTGCGTTTCACCTGGGCTGGGCTTTCTAATTTGTTTTTAATAACAAAAAAAAAGAAAAGCAAAAGCAGTATTTTTTCTAAATGTAAAAGCCCTTTCACACCCAAAGTAAAGTGGATAAGCCTCAGGGTTAAGGAAATGCGCATTCATGCCTGTACAGCAGGTAAAAAAAAAGAAATTTGATGTTTTAAATGATGTTGACATTTTTGCTTATTATTATGGTTGAATTGCATCATTGCAAAGATCAGCAGCAAATACATTGGTTAATAAAGTGAGATTAAATACATAAAGTATATTTTTAGTATTCAACATTTAATTCTTTCAGGTTTGCGTAATATTCAAAGTTTGCATTTGACTGTTTTTATTCATTTTGAGGAATACTGAATCTGTTTTTGTGCAAATGAGAGGGGTAAATGCTCACATTTAGTCTAGAACTACAATAACCATCATGTTCACACAGCGCACACAACGCTTCTGCACCTTACTCCCGATTTCTCTCAACATGGGGACGAGAGGTGTCAGTCAATAAATGGGAAAACCAAATAAATTGTGTTACTTATTTGAAAAAGTAACATATTTTGTTGTAAATTTAAAAGTAATGTGTTACTTTACTCATTACTTGAAAAAAAGTAATCTGATTACATAACACATTACTTGTAATGTGTATCTACATGTCAGTTCTACATCTAGCAAGAGGCACAAGATGAAACTGAACTCGACTGCATGCAAGACCATCGGTGAGCACAAACACATGCGGTACCTAGACAAAAGACGAAGCTCTACAAGAAATCCTTGAGAGAGAGCTGTGCAAAGGGGTCTTGTCCTGGGGCTCTGAGAGGACTCTGACTGGAAGGGCTAGAGGCAGCGGAGGGCTAATGCAGAGAGAACAACACAGAGAGAGAAAGGAAAGAACTTGGAGTGACGAGGAGAAGCACACGTGGAGGAGGAGAGGGGATGATCTGCAGTTTGGGAGGGAGTTCTCCGTCACATGGCCCATCAGAACACAATGGACCATGATTATGAAGAGTGTTAATAGAAAGCTACATTCATCACAAGAACAATGTAACGTACATGAACAGCTGGAAAGATCGTAGGGACTGTACCTGTGCACTGGACACTGATCCGAATGGATTGGACGGCCTCATGACAGGCTGTGTGTACATCATTGTGGGCTGGGTCATCATGGCCATGGAGGGCAACTGTGGAGGCTACAAAGATCACAACGATGAGGAATACAATTTCGACAACCTCAATTCTGGCAGCTGGTTTCAAAGAATTACTAACCATGCCATATCCCATCATTCCTGTAGGTGTTGTAGCAGGGAAAGCCATGATAGATGGTGGCTGTAAAACAGAGGAGGACTAATGAGAACAAGTTCATGTGATTAATTTAATTACATTTGTTCTGTTCCAAAACCTTAAACCCTTGTTTTAGTCAAATCCCAGAATGCACTTCAGTAAACCCAGTTAATAAATGGAGGGCAAGGTGAGAAAAATGTTGGTTATGATTAAACAATTCTTTCAATACTGTGAACCACTGAAAATGAAAATGGTTCAATGTAATTAAAATTGTGTGCTGTATGTTTATGCTTTTTAAAAGTATCAAGCTATTAGCTCAGCAACAGCCTCAATTGAAATTATTTAGGAGTTGAGTTTTTATTTTGTAGTATTTTTGTGTGGAGCGTATTGATGCTGCCTATGTAGATTGCTCCCTATATTGATCCCTTAAAGGGGTCATATATTGCCACTTTTACAAGACGTAAAATAAGTCTCTGATGTCCCCAGAGTGTGTATGTAAAGTTTTAGCTCAAAATAGCCCACAGATCATTTTTTATAGCATGTTTAATTTGTCACTTTTTAAAGTTGAGCAAAAACGCTCCGTTTTTGTGTGGGTCCCTTTAAATGCAAATGAGGTGCTGCTCTCAAGAAGAGGGCGGAGTTTCAAGAGCTTGTGTTAGCAGCTCCGATTACCTCACGAAGACTCACTGAAAACTATTCAGCCTTTTATGTTCAAACCGGAGTCGGACAATGATGGAGAGACTCAAGAAGAAGTGACAACATGTAGAATGCAACAGGACATTTCTGAATGGTTAGTGGATTAATTTATGTATCTGATGTGGAGATAACTATTCATTGATTAGCATATTCTGTCATGATAATTTATAAATTGCTCATGTGGGAACTGTTGTAAGATCCTACAGAGCCAGAGAATATATGCTGCATGAAGATAGAACAGGTATAGTAGTTTAATTATGGTTATAACATGTCATGTTGTCATCTTGCTTTTATGACATGCTATTGCATTTGTGTTACGTACTGTATTGCGATAACACGGCCTCACCCCTTTGTTGCGTGTTCTCAGGGGCAGGGTTTATGTAAATTTTAGGGTTAGTGATGTCACTAACCCGGGAAGAAGCTTGTTGTAGTCCTTAAACTGAGAATTCTTTAAAGGTGCCCTCGAATGAAAAATTTAATTTACCTTGGCATAGTTGAATAACAAGAGTTCAGTACATGGAAATGACATACAGTGAGTCTCAAACTCCATTGTTTCCTCCTTCTTATATAAATCTCATTTGTTTAAAAGACCTCCGAAGAACAGGCGAATCTCAACATAACACCGACTGTTACGTAACAGTCGGGGTGTACGCCCCCAATATTTGCATATGCCAGCCCACGTTCCCAACATTATGAAAGGCATTAGACAAGGGCAGGCATTAACGTCTGGAGCAGCACAGCCGAATCATCAAGACTAGGTAAGCAAGCAAGAACAATAGCAAAAAAATGGCAGATGGAGCAATAATAACTGACATGATCCATGATATCATGATATTTTTAGTGATATTTGTAAATTGTCTTTCTAAATGTTTCGTTAGCATGTTGCTAATGTACTGTTAAATGTGGTTAAAGTTACCATCGTTTCTTACTGCATTCACGGAGACAAGAGAGCCATCGCTATTGTCATTATTAAACACTTGCAGTCTGTATAATTCATAAACACAACTTCATTCTTTATAAATCTCTCCAACAGTGTAGCATTAGCCGTTAGCCACGGAGCACAGCCTCAAATTCATTCAGAATCAAATGTAAACAATATAACAGTATACAATACTCACATAATCCGACGCATACATGACGAACATTTTGTAAAGATCCATTTGAGGGTTATATTAGCTGTGTGAACTTTGTTTAGGCACTGTTTAAGGCAAGCGCGAGCTCCGTGGGCGGGGAGCATGAGAATTAAAGGGGGCGCACAGCATAAATCGGCTCATATTTAATGATGCCCCAAAATAGGCAGTTAAAAAAATTTATTTAAAAAAATCTATGGGGTATTTTGAGCTGAAACTTCACAGAAACATTCAGGGGACACCTTAGACTTATATTACATCTTGTAAAAAAACGTTCGATGGCACCTTTAAAAGAAAATATCTCCCTTTGCATTGAACTTTGAGCATCGTAACTCTGCAGATGTTTGTGCTCCAACAGCAACTTTACACACTAACTAAAGTTAGAAACGTGAAATCATAATCAACCACCCCTTTAAAGGCTGAAATACACTACAGGACTTTTACACTGATATTTGCCCTATCTGGAAGAGTTGCTGCTAGTTGCCTAAAGCGAGTCTATAGGTTTTGTTTAGTCAGAATTGACAGATTTCACAGAAAACTGCATAATGTATGAGGGGCACAAACTGATTTTTTTTTTTTAGACTATGATTTCATCCAGTCAGCAGATATCAAACATGGCAGATATTTTGAGCCAATTTTAGGGCACATTTTGCTTTCATTTGTCATGGATCTCCTATCAATGAGGAGCAAATTTGTTGTTTGGAACAAAGTGAAAGTCGAGTGTGATCTTCAGTTGTTTAGTGTATGATGCCAAGTTTTTCTGTGTAACCATTTACAAAGTCTGCAAGTGTATGATGTCTAGTCCACATTTTAAGTAGTGTAATGTCTTACAGTCTTAAGAGTTTAGGTAGCTGCCTATGTAGGCAATAGACAGCTCACTAGGTTTTGGAACAGAGCTATTTTATTAATATGAAATACAGCTGTACCATAGAGACAGGGTTCCATGTAGTAGATGGAGCATTCTTGGGTTGCCAGTTCATTCCACCAGTTAATTTCTTCTCTCCTGGTTGGTTCCAGTGGATATCACTGTAAAAAAAGTTTGGTTAATGTTAACACCAAACCAGAATATGAAAAATGTATCAGAATGGATATAATGAGCATCAGAAAGGGCAACATTCTTACTTTTTAGTGGTACCATTTCCAATACCCAGATCTGTAAGTGAGATATTATTTCACAAAGGTTTTAAAGAGGTACACTTAAAATTTGAACAGAATCAAGTGTGAAAATAAGGGGCCACTCACACTGAACAAATTTTTGCATTTGAACTGCTTTTCCATTGTTTTTCTATGTAAAGATACACTAGACGGATGTAGCAGCATCTCACACATAACAAGGCATTCTAAAATGATAACGATATGGTTCCAAAAATCGTTGTAAATATGAAATAATAGCAGAGTCCACACCAAAACTATAACAAAAATGACACAGAGAAACAATATTGTTGGAATCACTTTCAATTTTTTTTGCAGCTGATAAATCCAACAATAAAAACATTGACAGCCAATCAGAATCTATCCTGCTATACAGAGCTCAAGCATTTAAAGTGGCAGATGACAGCTGCGTACGCTTAGAATAAACATTAAAAGATATTGTGAGTTGGTGTTGACACTATTATAGTTATCGTTAGTTATCTTTATAGTTATTGTTCTTGGTGTGAATGGGTCTTTAGGGTTTTTTTTTTTTTTCATATCACATTTTTGAATGTAAAAACGCATTCTGTGTGAATGGCCCCTAACAATGTACTTTATCTTGATTTTAGCATAAACAACACCAGATATGCAAACACTTACTTCCAACAAGGTTGGCCAAGGAAGAATCCAGGTCATCTGACACCAGTTTCTCTGGGAGCTGATTGGAGGACTGATTTGAGCCGGCCACAGTGGGTTTCAAAATCCCAGCTTTGGACATTCACAAGTGAGACAGGTGAGGTTTTTTTGTTTGTTTGTTTGTTTTTTATAGCATATTTGACACACAATGGTTATTCAGTGCTTTACACAGACATAAGAAAGCAAATAAGACAAAGTCAAGTCAAGTTTAAAATAATTTCATATTGTCAGTTTAGAAACTTATGATTAGATTTAAAGAATTGTTGATCTAAGTTGTTCTGTTTGATTTTGACTAAAATTCCTTACCATCTGTATCCAGGCTATTGGACGAGGCAGCTTTAGTACCAAAAACAGACTCAAAATCAACACGCAGCTCGCCTGAGCTCTGTGGAGGAGGGATTTGTGGAGCTCCGTATCCTTCAAAAGGCATAAAAATTCATTTAAGCACTCTTACAACACACACAATTTAGATTAGGACACCATTTGAAGAATACACGAGTTAAAACAATGGCCAGCATCAAAAGTACTAAGTTCAAGTGCTGCCAATGAGTGGACTAGTATCCATGGTCACATGTCAGAGTTAGTCGAGGGTAAACTACAGACATGCTCAAGACATCCTGAAAAACTACAAGGAGCACTACATGCTCACAAGAACAATGTTAAAGGGATAGTTCACCAAAAATGCTAAACTGTGTCATCATTTACTCACCCTCATTCTAATGTGTTATTCTAAACGGTTATGTCTTCCGTAGAACAAAAAAGGCACATTTTTGAAGAATATTCTGGCTGTTATTTTTCAAATAATTAGAATCAAATAGAATTGGGGTTGTCAAACTCAGAAAAGCACCATAAAAGCATCATGAGGGTGAGTAAATGATGATAGAATTGACAATTTTAGGTGAACCAGACCTCTGGTTTTGAATGGTGTTAGATCAGACAGCATTAGAGACAAAGGAAAACATATATCACAAAGGGGGGCAGCGTCACACAAGGCAACCTCCAGCCACAGCCTCCCTACCTCTGAATAGGCCTGCTACAGTGGAGGGCTCAGACTGGAAGGGAGAGGGGTTTGGGAGATGCTGGACCATAGACTGTTGACCAAACGAGTCTGACAGGCAGGCGGGGAGGAGGAGAAACAACACAGCAAGCGTTACAGACATAAAGACATTTCAGATTCAGATTAGTAAAGAGCGTATTTAAATAGCAATATTAAGATACAGCCATGTGCAGAAGGCAAACAGCATCCAGCAGGGATGATCACAGGTTAGTCCCTGTACACTGCTTCAGTGCCCCTATGTTTCCAGACAGAGGGGAAACATAGGTGGGATGGTTTGCCATCATGGTACCTGAGATTAAGTGCTCTATCCGCACAGTGCGTTTGTAATTGGTTGATACAGATGAACTTGAATCAATAAAGGGATTGTACTGATCTATGGTAAAAAAGGAAAAACAATCATTCACTTATAGCTTTATAGTTTTATTACTAAATCTTTACAAAGCAAATGTAGACTGAGGTGAAAACTGGAATGAAATAATGAGATTTTCTAACAAACAGTTCTCGTTTCAGAATCAAGTAACTTATTTATAATATATATTATGATTAGGGCTGTTAGATGATTAAAATATTTAATAGCAATTATTGACTTTCTGACAGGGTTCCACTTATGGATGATAATTCACTTGTTGACCTTTGACAAATTGCACCATACAAAGACTGAAAAAAAGAGCATTAAACATATTTAACCTATAATTATAATTATACTATATATGCCATAAAATTATATATAAGTCCATTCAAAAGTCTGAGTTCAAACTTTTAATTTTATTCAGCAAGGATATGTTAAATTGATCAAAAGTTACAGTAAAGACATTTATATTTTTTTTTAATCTATTTCAGAATATGATGTTCTTTTGAACTTTTCATTCATCAAATAATCCTTAAAAAAAATGCACTTTCCACAAACTTATTAAGCAGCACAGCTGTTTTCGACAAATAAGTTCGATAATAAGTGTTGTGCACCAAATCCGCATATTAGAATGATTTCTGAAGGATCATGTGACCTTGGTGAGCACAAGAGACTTCTTTTAAATACATAAAAAAAACTGTACTGACCCCAAACTTTTGTACGGTAGTGTATGCAACCTATTGTTTCTTTAAAGTTAGATGTTATCATATCAGCTGATACTATATTGGAAGTTGGGCAAATTAATCTATTCAGTATGTAGTCTACATCTCGCTTTTTTTGTATTTATATGCACGCAATTAACATGCTTTGGGGGGGGGGGGTCTCACACTACCTACACACACTTTAATTTCAGCTATCAAGATAAAACCTGTAATTAATGAAATAGCCCCATTTGAACAGAGCCAAAACAAAGCTCTGTGTCTACAAACATTAGTGTTATCCATAGTACTGCCACCTAACCTCCATTTAGTCTCCAATTACAGACTGCATTCTTACTCAGACGTCACGTTTAACTGGACCGAACTTAATCAGAGGAATCTTGATTCAACACAACAGGATACTGTGCATGCGAAACAACGAGGGACATTCAGCGACCAAACAACTCAAACTAATAAAACACTTTGGATGGGTGGGTTGGAAGAAAGAAACCAAGGCATGTTTACCACCAAAAATCTCATGACCTGACGTCCTAGAGGAGAAACTAACACCATCTGATGACATAACGGGTAGATGAGCACCATCAACAACAAGTTTGGTTAGGAAAGGGTTTAGGTTTGGAATGGAGTCATCTACAGCTTCAGAAGAAGAGAAAGGATCTGAGCAAGCAAAAGGAGAGAGAAAGAGTCGAACAGAAGGACATTAGGACGAGACTTTAGTTAACAGAAAAGGCTACAGCATGCAAAATCTGACACGCAGTCACATGCAAAGGAGCTCACCTCCCCATGCCGTGGCCACAGAGGATCCAGGCTGCATGCCCGACTGAAAGTTAGTCTGCAAGTCGAAGAGGTCGCTCTCCATCTTCAGGGCACTGAGGATCAGAAAACAAAAAGACCAATTTAACAAAGAGAGGTTCTTGTAATATGAGGGTATGTTTACATGACAACGATGTACTAAAAACATGAAACTTTTTCCTTTGAGTTTTTGAAAAATTTCACTTGCATATGACAGCATTGTCAAAACTCATTTACATGGATTCGTGAAAAAAAAAAAAAAAAAAAAAACTGTCACATTGTAAAGAAACACTACACGCCTATAGACTGATCATGTAATACGTATGCACATGGCATCACAGTTTCCAAAAATGGAGACGATAACAGTATAATTTTCAAAAATTTCCATCAAAGTTTGCATTTTCAGGCCCCCAAATTGAAGTTGTCATGTAAAAGGTGTCATGTGAACACCCCCCAAGGCAGGGGGTCTCCAAACTCGGTCCTGGAGGGCCACTGTCTTGCAGATTTTAGCTCCAACTTGCCTCAGCACACCTGCCTGGAAGTTCCTAGTATGCCTAATCAGACCTTGATTAGCGGGTTCAGGTGTGTTTAATTGGGGTTGGAGCTAAACTCTGCTGGACCAGTGGCCCTCCAGGACCGAGTTTGGAGACCCCTGCCCTAAGGCATTAGTTCCCTTTTTTTCCCCTATTTTAACATTCAAAATCCTCAACGACACCCCCACCCCAAACACTTGCAGACACACATTTCATTTACTGACATTGATTACAAAAGAGTTAAGTATTTAATGCAGAAACATTAAAATAATAGCATTAACAACTACGTCTAGATTTGACTTACAACCTACAACATAATCCGCTCTCTGTCAGTAGGTGGCGCTTATGAAACAGCAGAAATAGAGCTGTTTC
Organism: Megalobrama amblycephala; assembly: GCF_018812025.1. Classification (NCBI taxonomy): domain Eukaryota; kingdom Metazoa; phylum Chordata; class Actinopteri; order Cypriniformes; family Xenocyprididae; genus Megalobrama; species Megalobrama amblycephala. The sequence goes on along the minus strand of NC_063059.1, from coordinate 28,703,256 downwards.
CCTGGTAACCTCTGTAAACAAAGCAGATGTGCTTATAAATGCTACGCGCAGTGTTGCCAAGTCCACAGTTTTCCCACGGAATTGGGATACTTTAATGCTGTTGCCGCAGGTTGAAGCAACCCCAAATAACATGATATTTTTCCCCCTGGAACACACACACATTTTTACTGGGAGACCCCATCTTAAACATGATTGGGCTAGTTTTGGGCTAGTTTTGAGTAGCAATTGGGTGCGTTTTGTTATGAAAACCTGGCAACCCTGGCTAAGTTACACAGAGAGAAGATGAAAAGAAAATGCCATCAAAACTTTTCTCAAGTCAGTCAGTTCCCTTCAGAGATACAGTCAAACCAAAATGTATTCAGACACCTTGAACATTTCATTCATTAATACAGTTTATTCACTATAGTTTAAAAAATGGTAATAAAATATGACAAGATCTCAGAGTTAAACTGTGTCAGAAAAAATTAATCTTAATTTTGTCAAATAACACTTAAGCAAAACATGGTCAGGTCAAAGTGTCTGAATAATTTTTGGTTCCAAATTTTTATAAATTTTAGAAAAAAGAATTTTTGGGTATAATACGTCACAGTTTACTTTATTTTGCTATCCTCACTTACATAAATGAACTATAGTGTCCTGCACCCACTAGTAAAAATATATCAAAAATATCTGAATAATTTTTGGTTTGACTGTATATTCATAGAATTAATTTGCATATAATTTCAAATAATTGCAAAACCTCACTTCTTTCTGCCATTTTTTCAAACAAAATGAAACCTATGCTGTTTCTGCCTGAGACTTGCTTATTTTATGTAATACTGGACAGTGAGTTTTTCAAATCCTGGCAATCAAATACAGTTTTGATGATGATTAAAATATTAAACTGTGATACTAACCATCGGAAATTGCACCGTGGTGGTTTATTGTCAAACCGTTTCATCCCTAGCTCTCAAACTAAAGTCAGCTTGGCGACCCCTTGTAAATCTTTAGTGACCCCTAGTGGGGATTGCGACCCCCAGGTTTGACACACAACTTAGTAAATTTGCCCCTGGTCGAGCACGAACCCTGCTTGTTTTTATATCTCAAGCCATACAGAAACATTTCTAGAGAAGTCATACTGTGGAGTGATTTGTTTGGCTAACCCATTGGAGCAGCTGGGAGTGGAGAACAGGTCTATGGCAGGAGCTGTGCTGATGCATGCTGCTGTGGTGGAGACTGGAGAAGTGTCAGTTGTAGCAAACGAAGGCCTCTTGGAGAGCTCCTTCAGCCTCTGTTCCTTTTTACAAAAGCACAAGCCAAGAAACCTTTTAGACAGGAAGGAGCCATCTGATTGGCATGTAGAATGACCAACCAACAAACAAACCACTTTTCATTCATTAGCTTGAAAACAGCAATCTATAATTAACAGAACGCAACCAAATAAAAATGAACAGAAAATACTGGAAATCCTTTCCTCTGGAAATCCTTTCCTTATTTTTGACACGTGTCCTGTTATGTACCTTTAGTGCTTTCAATCTTGCCTGCTCCTCCTCCAGAGCTGCCTGCTTTTCCCTTTCATCCACTTTGGTGAAAGACATGCCAGTGCTGGCCAGAGATGACACGGCATTGGAGAGTGTGCTTGCCCTACAAAAGTCGGGGAGAGAGATAAATTGTCAGTATGAGAGAAAACTACACCTGGTGTATACTGAACTTCTGCATTTGTAAATCACACCACTCGTATAAGTATAAATCTATCAAGACTTGTCAACATAATGCATCTGTTAGCACTCATTAATTTGTACTCAGCTCTGAGCGTGACATATGAATGGCCCACCTGCTGGCGGCGGTGGAGTCCTTCACCTTCTTCCCTTCTAATGAAGCCAAGTGTTGCTCCAGGGCATCCAAAAGACTGCTGGGGGCCTGAGGGAATGCACAAACATTTACTCAGGAATAGCCACCAATGGAATGACTGAATAGCTTGACATTTATTGGCAATAAGAATTAAACAGTGCAGAGGAGTGCAGAAGAGAGTGAGAAAAGTACTTACACAGACTGTAAACTGAAGATGGACAGAAGGTGGAAAGATAAAGGGAAATACAGAATATAAAGGTGGTCTTGGTCAGACATATAGTGCATGAATTTCAAAGCAGCTATCTGCCCTTATATATGACTAGGATGGCATTTGCACCAGATATATAATCTGTCCTTTTCCTTGTGTCTGCATAATTCATTCATGACTTAGTCCTTAATGTTCCTGTATATAACAACCGGTTCTCACTCCCAAGATGCCAGTAGTGAATCAACATTACTATCATCATGAAACTATACTCTTAAGAATATATTTATCATAATTTTGCTGGATAAATTATGTCCATTCTGTACATTATACTGTATATAATTGAGTAAGAACCTGTTACATATATTCTGAGTCAATATACTTATAACTGTGGGAGTCATGATTCTATTATTTCTATTATTACTATTCTCAATTCTCCACTGAGCCCATAACACCTTTATTTGCTGTAAACAGGGAAAAGTTAAGACAGAAAAGGTAAGAAATCTTTAGTGACATGCGCATCCTAATGACCTGCATGCATTTTTAAGTCAGAAATGCATTTGTGCAAGGTAAAGTAAAAGAGAAAGCAGAACAGCTTCAGGAAATATTCAGGATCGTTAATAATGCAGAAAGAGTGCAGGTGTTCAAGTCAGAATAAAAGTGTGGTCTTACCTGAGACAGGTCAGGTATGTCCCCGCGGTCTATTCCCACCTGCTGTTAGCCGAGAAGAACAAATAAGTTACATAACGCTCTTTTAATGAAGTACTTTGCCTCCAGAACAACACATGAGAATCTCACCTCTGCCACTTTGAGGAACTCTGAGATCCGTGTCATTCGGGTAAGGAATTTCTTGTAGATGTCCAAACCCTCTTTGCACTGAACTTTTTTCATATCAAAGTACTTTTCTGTGAGAGGAAGATGAAGAAGTACTCATTACCAATCAGCAGTACTATGTCCTTATTTGCAAGTGTAGAAATTCAAAAAGATCACTTTTTTCCACATACATTTAATCTGCAAATGGGATTTAAAAAACTGAATTTGACGTTCAGACAAACTATTTATTTTTTTGTGTACGGGGGAAGTACAGGAAGAGGGAAGATATGCAATCAGGACATGTTGCAGGCTGAATCTGAACCTGCGTAACTCTAAGTACAACTTCTCGTGAGCATGTGCACTACTGCACCACAACTTTTTGTTAAATTTAAAGAGCTTAAAGGTGCTCTAAGTGATCCTGGGTGGAGTAACTTCCTGTTGACGTTCGAAGTGTTGTCAAACAGAGGCTAGCTAGACCCTCCCTCCTCCTCCCCCTCCCCCTCCCCTCCCCTCCGTGCTTCCTGAAACAGTCATGAACGCGCATTTAAAATCATTCTTGTCGGTTATTGGCTGGAGCATGTTTATTATGATTCGTGGTCCAGGCTGCACCAGTTTGTTTTTATTGCCGTTTTCGGAGCTTGTGGCAACTACAGAGACCGTGTTTTTTTACAATGTGTTCAGGGGACAGGCAGCTAGCGGATAGTGAGGAGATGTTTGCTGTATGTGACAAAAAATGTTTTGGCCTAAAAACGCGTGACGCTTAAAGCACCTTTAAATATTTAATTCAAATCTTTAATGTACATCTTGCATTTAAAAGTAAAATGGGTATATTTATACAATACATGGTTTATTTATTTAGTATAGAGAAGAAAGCATCATGAAGGACCTACCTAGTAAGTTTATTATCCCTTCATTGTAAGCTGCAAAAAGTCGAATGGAGTCTTTGAAAAGAAGCATGAAGGCTGCATTAATAACCCCATTGGTTAGTTCATTGGCATTGACCTGGGCAAACAAAAAAAAAATATTTTTATAAACATATGCCACACAAATGCTTTGCTGCTACAAAGTAAATATTCATTTCATAATTTCATGATATACAGTATAAGCCCCTTTCAGACATACAGTCTTTACTGGTAAATACAGGTAAATTACCGTTAAGAGTTCATGTGTGAACAGGACCATTTCAAACCTTTTACCAGTATGAGAAGTTGTAACATTACCAGTAAATTACTGGTATGATACTGTGTGTGAACAAAGAATGAAGATTACCGGTATGAGTGCCGGTCTCCCATGCCGGAGACGCCGATTCAAACGGGTAGAGTAGGACCAGTTACATTTGGTGCCGTGACCCGGATGGGAGTGAGGTTTAGGGGGGTGAGTGTAATGGAAGCAAGCTAGTAAGAGCTGTGCATGTAAACCTCACGCCCCTTGCCTCAAGAGCCACTGCTGTCTTTAGTCTCCTTGTTAGCATACCCGCCTCCCATGCCGGAAACGTCGGTTTGAATCCCGCTGAGAGTGGATTGAGTAGGACCAGTTACATTTGGTGCCGTGACCCGGATGGGAGTGAGGTTTAGGGGGGTGAGTGTAATGGAAGTAAGCTAGTAAGAGCTGTGCGTGTAGACCTCGCTCCCCTTGCCTCAAGAGGCACTGCTATCTTTAGCCTCCTTGTTAGCGTGTCCGTCTCCCATGCCAGAGACGCCGGTTCGAATCCCGCTCAGAGCGTGTTGACGTAAGAATTTTGCTTTGGGCCAATCATAAACCTCTGTCAGAGAGGTTTACCGTAAGTTCCGCTGCTTTTAACTGTTTTTCTATGGGTGCATCTCAATCAGCTTCCTAGTTCCGTAGTCAGGGCACTAGTCAGGGAGTCGGCCATTTTAAGGGCTTTCTCAATTGCAAAATACTTCCATCCTTCTCACTATGTTCCCTTAACGAAAGTTCTTCTGAAGCGTGAAACATAAATCATGTGAGCCAACTCACTACACATAATGCCGTTTTTAAAAATACAAACCATTATTTATAAATATATACATATATATATTTTAGCATAAACATACATGGCTAGACAGGTAATGAACATAATCTATCATTTACTTATGGCTGAAATTTTGCACGTATATGTAACAAGCAAAGTATTTATCATACGAGGTTACGGAACGCTGTTGCTTGTGTGAACAGCACATGTGTGTATTTAACGTAAGTCATTCTGGTAATTTTACGGTAATTTACTGGGATTGCTGTGTGAAAGGGGCTATAAGCATAATGCATGTATGTAGATCAACTGTCAGCTCTCTCCATGCTAACTTACATTGAAGTCAAGAAGGGCATCCATCTGGTTCTGTATAATGGGGATGGTCTTAAGGAGCTTCTCTGTGTTCATGGTTCTCATCACTCCATCCACCCTTAAGGAAAAGATTTTAAAATATAGGTCAAATGACATTAGGGGGATCAGTGCATGGAGGTTTAGTGGATGATCCAGTGCAATGACTTCAAGCACTTAATGCAAGCACTTCAAAACTAATGCTACAGCACAAATCCCCCTCAAATGATTTAGAACAAAAACTGCAGCTAAGGCTAAAAGAAAATCATTGTATTGAGTGAATCTGCTGGTCAAATGAATCACTGTTTGTGTTACATAATGCTCTTAATGCAAAATTCAACACACTAAAGAAAGCAGGAACTAGAAACTACCATCAAAGCCGTATTATAATATGTATAAAAAATGTCCTACCCACGCTTTACTTTCGTGAAGTCAAATGCCACCTGTCGATATGAAACGGCTTTCTCATTCAGATATCGACTATACCTCCGAATGAACGTTGACATGTCGTAACCTATGGAGACACCGATAAAGATGATGGTTAAGTAATAAATGATTTTATTTGTAACAAATGTTAAGGAGTATTTGCACACAAAGGAAAAGGTGAAATGTTTAATTAAGAATGTAAAAAATAATATAAAGTTATAAATATTATAAAACTAATTAAAGGGTTAGTTCACCCCAAAATGAAAAATTCTGTCATTAATTACTCACCCTCATGTCTTTCCAAACCCGAAAGACTTTTGTTCACCTTCAGAACACAAATGAAGATCTTTTTGATGACAGAATGCTGTCAGATTTCCTTCAATAGACTGCCTTTGTAACTACCACTTGGACACAAAAACTTCATAAAGAGATCGGAAAACTGTATGAATCGAGCAGTTTAATCCAGAATTTCTGAAGAGAATCGATCACTTGTAATGATGAACAGATTTAATTTAGGCTTTTACTCGCATGTAAACATTGATCAGCGAACATAAGCAGAAGCATGTTTGAGCTTCTGGAAAAGGTTAGTTTTCCGATCTCTTTATGAAGTTTTTGAAGCGTCAAAGTGAGTCTATGGAAGGAAATCTGACAGCATTCTTTCATCAAAAGATGAACACATGTCTTACGGGTATGGAACGATATGAGGGTGACAGAATTTTCATTTTGGTGTGAACTAACCCTTTAAATTCATTAAAAAAGAAAAAAAGAATTTGTTTAATTTTTTTTATGTTTATTACAAGCCAAACAATGCATCTAAAGATGGGCATCAAAGAAGAATGAAGCCTCTGTAGAGTCTGAAATAAATGTGTATAGCTCATTACTGTACCTTGTAGGCCACTTTTGTCCAGGAAATTACTGAGGTTGAATAATGTGTTCCTGGAGGCCAAGTACTGAATAAATCGCTGTAACCAAAGTAATAAATTAAAATATTATTAATGCATACAGTTATTTGCAGATCTTTACCAGTAGCTTAGCTTAGATTAAAAAGCAGAAAGAACTCCCACAGTCACGCACCTCGTTCCCATATACCATGAGGTGGTGTGTTGTGATTAGGGACTTAAAGACCACCACCCAGCTGGTGTTGGTGGTTCTCTCGAACAAAGAGTCTGCCAGCTGAGGAATGTTCACATTCATCTCGTTGGTACAGTGTATCAGGTCTACAATAGAAACAGAGGTTTCCATTAACTACAGACATTAATAACAGGCAAGAATCGAGTCAACGAAACAGACGGCACTGGTATAGAGCTTAAAACATAGTAAATAAAAGGATTATCATGCATGTATAACATAAAACAGAAAAATGTGGAGAGAGTCCACATAAACAAGCATTATGCAGGAATTACGCAGGAATTCCACAGCCCACTATTAACTGTGCTGGTGGACTTTCTTGATGATATGTTTTATGCACTTCTGCAAATATACTTTAGTGGAATGAAATTTTTGTGGTGTAGTATTCACATAGATGGTGATGTAGTGCAGTTTCTGATGGGCTTCTTCTTTCTGAATGAATGAGGTTGACTTCAATCGTGTGGTTGGTTGGTTTGGTGTAAGACAGCTGCCTCCACAGCACTGCCAACTTTGATTCACTCCTACTCCTGAGAAACAAAGCCCTCACCACAAAAGATGTCAACTAAAATGTTTAGAATCAGATCATCTAATCTGTTCTACAGCCACAGGCCTATCTGGCGAAAGCAGTTCATCTTTGGTTGGTGGAAAGGACCATAAGTAACCATAATAGAGTGGTGAAACTAAGACACATTTTTGTAGGCCAAAACCCGGAAGCGAGTTGGCATTTTAGCACTTCAGGTTCCATTGTCCCAAAATCAATGTTTTTTTTAAATGAGATTTTGGTTAAATGGCTGAAATAAGATCCATGGTTAACACAAGCTCAAGATACTTTTACATTTTATTCTACGACAAAAGTACATCAGTATTACAGGGATAGTTCACCCAAAAATGAAAATTACCCCATGATTTACTCACCCTCAAGCAATCCTAGGTGTATATGACTATCTTCTTTCAGACGAAAACAATCAGAGATATATTTGTGTATGGTCGTCTAATATGGATATGGATGCAAAATATGGATATTTTTCTTACAAAAACCCATCGCTTCGCTTCAGAAGGCCTTTATTAACCCCCTGGAGCCGTATGGATTATTTTTATGATTGATGGATGCATTTTTTGGGCTTCAAAATCTCACCCCCCCCATTCACTACCATTATAAAGCTTGGAAGAGCCAGGATATTTTTAAATATATCTCAGATTGTGTTTGTCTGAAAGAAGATTTTTGTGTGAACTCTCCCTTTAACCTGCACATTACATGTCTTGAAAATGACGGTTGCTAACAAGTGGCTAAATCGGACTACAGAGGCTGCCGGCAATATTAAATATCATCACGGCGAACAGGTAAGCTCAGTCCACTTATACAGCCTAGTTATGCTTATAACTGCGCTCTTACACACTATTCTAATTCAAACTTTCAGGGAAAATGTTTTAGATAAAGAATGAAAGAGTTCTTGGAAGCTTTGTGTTGGTGATGTTGAAATTGTGCGATCTTGGTGTAGTTCGCTTATAGCCTACCTTCAGCTTTTTGTTTCTGGTGACTGCATTTAGGCTTCAAAATTCATAAAAGTTGTGTTCATCTGTGAAAATTATCTTGATGGACAAAACGTGCAAGTATCATGAACTTTTGTTGAATACAGAACTTAATTTTTGCGATAATCCAAAAGCCTACGGGAAAATCCTATCGGGTTTTTGTTAAGGGAACCAGCGTGATGCTAACTTCCGACTGGCCTACAAAATGACGTCATACTTCCACCACTCTTCCCCCATCCAAAATAATGTAAAAACTGTATGACTTTCTTTCTTCTGTTGAACATAAAAGACGTTTTGAGAAAATGTCAAACAATGGATGTGTTGTCCATACAATGAAAGTGAGTGGACACCAAAACTGTTATCAACATTCTTCAAAACAGTTATTTTAGTATCACTGAGATATTATTATTAGATTTTATTCATATTTTAAATGAGTTTTTAATTGCTTATTTTCTGTTTTCATTTTAATTACAATTTTAGCAATTTTGTTGTGTGTTTTGGTCAATTTTATTAGTTTTTGGTGTTTTTAATATATCTATGTTTTTATTCCAGTTATTTAGTTCATCAAATTAAAAATTAGAATTGTTATCTTAGCTTTAAGTTTTTATATTTTTTATTTTAGTTAAAGGTGCAGTATGTAATATTTTCTGTCCGCTAGAGGCCTATTCAAAACAAAGGCGTAGCTTGACGCCAAGTTTGAGCGCGGAATCTTGGGACATGTGGTCTTTACCTCACAGCCGGTGGAAAATAATCCGAATAGGACACGGGCAGAAATCATGTTCATAGATGTGATTATTAACGTTACTGTAGTATGAAGTAGAGCAGGGCCGAGTGTTGTGGGAGCTGAACGAGGCCGCTGGAGCGATTGCGCAACACACGCCTCACGAGCAGCAGAACTTTTATTATGCCACAGTCGCCGGCGCCACTTCCGCTTTTCCAGTCATGAGTATGAGGTAACACAGCACTGTTTATCATATTAGATATATTTGAGTGTGTTGAAAATGATGTTATACTCTGTGCGTTCGCTCAGCGGCTGCTGTGAGACACTTGTTGCACACTGCAGTAAGATAGATCGATTTTAGAATAACATATGAAATACTGGATGGCTTTTGTTGATAAATGGCATGCAATTAATTTTAAAACATATTGTATGATGGAGAAATTTCTATATTACTGTTAATAAAAATAAAGCTGCATCTGATTATGCTATGTTAGCTACTTGACAAAATAGTGTTTTTCTCTGAGGCCTGGTAAAGCATGGTACTCGCAAAAAAAAAAAAAAAAAAAATTAGATTTAAACACTAAATGTCTTGAGCTATATAACAATAATTAGTTTTCTGTCTATAAATATATCAAAACAGCTGTTCCATTGTCTATTAAAACATGTAATATATTAAAAGCGTCTTGTTTCCATGATTTCTACAAAATAAAGCCGGAAACCGAGGGTATCGCGGGTATGACTCAATTGACAGGCGACTCCTCACACATCCCGGAGCCTTGCTTAAAATTGCAATTTTCTCACGATTTAAAAATAGTTGGAAACATTTGGGATATTGTAAGTACTCAAGTGAACAAAATATATAACACTGGCCTTAGGGGTGTGACGAGATCTTGCGAGACTAATATGTGACGAGATTTCTCGTCGAGGCGAAAAGTAGTCTTGTGATGTTGTTGCCATAACAGAGTATTAGGATGATTAGGAAAGAATATGCCACCGCTTCATTTACATTACGCCTCCACTGTCGTTTTGCTTTGTATTTAAATAAAAAACATTTAATCCAGTTGGATAACGGTTGCCACCGCTCCATATTTACAGTTATGCGCGATCGCTAAAAGTGAAAGTAAACGCGAGCACGCATTCAAACGCGATGTCAATACCCCGCATTTTGAAAGCGGCTCCCTGATGCATGCAAATATCTCTCAATATGAAAGCTATTTTAGGCTGGGCAGTGTAGTTGTAACCATCTCTTAGCTCTGTATCAAAGAAAAAATTGGTCTTATTTGCACTTTGATTATTGATAGAGTGTGATGATTATGGTTGCACTTGTAAAGTGTTACCATAAAAATGAATAACAGTTTCTCTTAATCTTATTAAGCACAAACGATAAGGTTTCATTTGTTAACATTAGTTAATGCACTGTGAACTATCATGAACTAACAATGAATGACTATTAACTAACATAAACAAAGATTAATAAATACTGTAGCAAACATATTGCTCATTGTTGGTTAATTATTGTTAATAAATGAGACCTTATTGTAAAGTGTTACCATTTTTATTTATACTGTTTTTATGATCAGTTTGTGGAAAGGAGTTCAGTTAGGAGGTCAAAAGTTGTAGAAGCTCATAAATCATGTACAGTAAGGTCTGAAGAGACTGAAATACAGAAGAGAAGTCAGTCAGTTGAGTTAGTGGCAAAACCTTTTACAGTGCTTGAGTATTGTTGTCTTTTACTGCATATGAAAATTCATACTCAGAAAGTAGAACTGAAATGACATTCATTACAAGATGATTAGTTAAAACATTTCAAATACACCTGCAGAATATTTTTTCTAGTCATGTATTTCGCCATTGAGGATTTCTTAAAAATAGTGTGTAAAAATCTCGTCTCGTCTCGTGAGATACCAGTCTCGTCACACCCCTAACTGGCCTAGTGGTTTTTGGATATTTTACTGCAAAATTCTTACATATTGCACCTTTAAAGATCATTTTATTTCAAGTAACAAATGTTTTTTTTTATGGTTTTAGTCAACTATAATAACTCTGCTTCAAAATATCTTCTTTTTTGTTCCACAGAAGAGACAAACTCATACAGATTTGCAACAACATGAGTTTGAGTTTTAGTATTTGCCTGAACTACCCCTTCAAGCCTTGAAAATGTTCAGTTTATGGTGAACATTTCAGTTTAATAGGCTGTTGATAAAAATTACAGATGCATCTTTAGTTCTCATAGTAGTCTCAGATGAAGACAGAAAAAGAGGCAAGTTTCAACAAAATGAAGGGATACACACTAAACTAGGGGGCAGAAAACTAATCCTAACTACAGTCCTTCAAACATGTCATAGCTTGTCTTATAACGCTGTAAGAACATAATGAAAGAATAGTCAGGCCTGGCTGAGACAGACGTAAATAGAGATCTATTCTGAAGCACAGACTTACTAGACTGGCACTAGACCAGCACTTCTTAAAGGAGGTGCACAACACCTGTGGACTTGTAACCAAATGGACATGAGAATTAAATCCAAATGAACTTCTAACACAAAACACCTTCCTTACAATAACCTGTGCACAACAGCCTAAAAAAAGAAAAAAAAAACATCACTGATTTATTTCTGCCCAATAAGCATTATAGAGAATTAACATTTAACCAGCATTATGGCAATGCTAAGGAGGTCCACATAAGGTCATAAACTATATTAAGAGAATTTAAAAACATTTATTAAAACTATAAATCATAAACTTAATAGCAATTCACAGCAATTCACAATACAAACAGCATTGTTGCACATACACGGTCCTGCTTCAATACAGCTGAAAGTTATGCATGTCAGTTTGTCATAAATGCCCTGTATTTCCAATATTATTATGATCAGGAGCCTGTCTAAGCACATTAGCTTAGCACAACCTGGGCCTGCCCATTGTACAATAGCCTAAACCCGTAGCCATAACAATCAAAGCAACAGCTGTACACACATTCATCGTCGCGATTTCAGATTAAACACAGCTGCTAATACTTACAATCCAAATGTTTCTTTTTAGGGCCCATAATTTCGTGCGTTGTTGCCTTGCACACAGTTTTGGAAACGGCTGATCCAGTAACGCTATGCTGAGCAGCAGTTATCCTGTCTGTAATGCTCTGCCCAGACATCTTCAAAGCTTTCCAGCGATCGAGAATCCAATAATATGAATGATGAATATTGAAATTCAAGCTGCTACTAAATAGTGTTCACAGTTCCCGGTCGACCTCCTGCAGTACGACACTAGTATACAGGGAGACAAAGATTGGTCGGACAAGAGGAGGCAGCTGGGAAGCCTTCCACAGTTATCCGCTGCGCGAGACGATGATGAATCCACAAATGATGTTAGCGAATATCTCGCGCGGAATTCTTACATTGTTACGGGTTTCAATCGCGCGTTGTAAAGGCTCGTGACTCATCTCTCATGTCTCGACACTAATCCCGCCGTTCAACCGCCGCCTGTCTTGTTCGTGTAAGCCCGCAGGATTGAAGAGCAGCGAAGGCAAATGGCGGGCCTGTGCTGTTCCATGAGAGCTGGAGGAATATAGGACACTGACCGCTGATGCTGCTGATCCAGGATCAGGCAGACACCTTCATTACTGATTCACTTGGAATAAAGGGACAATCAAGAATATATTTGTATATTTTTTTCAGCTTGGTGACATTGTTTAATGTTTAATATTAGTTAGATTTATATTTTATTTTCTTATCATTTAAAAAAATTTTTTAATTTTAATTACAAATCTCAGTAATTACTAAATGCTTCTACACTCAGATAATTAATGTAGTTCGGATAACATAATATTTTGAGTTTCTATTGATTAAAACAATCTTAAACCAACTTTATTTTTTAATTTCAATGAACTCAATTTTAATTCAACCAGGTAACTTACTTTTTTAAAGGATTAGTCCACTTTTAAATAAAATGTTCCTGATTATTTACTCACCCCCAGCATGTCCTTCTTTCTTTCTTCAGTCGAAAAAAATTAAGGTTTTTGATGAAAACATTCCAGGATTATTCTCCATATAGTGGACTTCAATGGCCTCCAGACGGTTGAAGGTCAAAATTACAGTTTCAGTGCAGCTTCAAAGGGCTTTAAACGATACCAGACGAGGAATAAGGGTCTTATCTAGCGAAATGATCGGTCATTTTCGAAAAAAAATACAACTGTATATGCTTTATAAACACAAGTGATCTTGTACGCGCTTACGCTTTCCGTATTCTTCAAAAAGCTTGTGCTGTATGTCCTACGCCTTCCCTATTCTACTTATGGAAAAAACAGAACTGCCGCTGCGTTCGTTCCGTAATTAGAATACGGAAGGCGTCTGGAGGCCATTAACGTCCACTATAAGGAGAATAATCCTGGAATGTTTTTATCAAAAACCTTAATTTCTTTTCGACTGCAGAAAGAAAGACATGAACATCTTGGATGACATGGGGGTGAGTAAATTATCAGGAAAATTTTATTTGAAAGTGAACTAATCCTTTAAGGGGGGGTATCACACAGTTTCTACCAATCTCATGTTAATCTTGAGTACATGTAGAGTAGTATTGCATCCTTCATATCTCTGAAAAGTCTTTAGTTTTATCATATTTCTAAAAGATACATACGCTGTACTGAGTCTTTCCGAAAAAAAACGAGCCCTTGGAGGCCTGCCTGCCGTGGGAAGAGCTAAAGAGTCACGAGCGCACGCGGCTTTTGCGTAGAGATCGTCTGCAAGCTGCGATATCATTATAAATAAAAGGGGAACAAAAACGTTTGTGTTGTTTACATTTTATGCACTTTTTATTTCACTTTTGTTGTCGCACAGATTGCCAACAAAACACGGACATTTGATGCAGTTTTACTCACCACCCGTGATCTGCAAATCCAGTGCCAAACTGGGACTTGTTTACAAAGTATTCATCACCCAAATCCCGGGAACAAACAAACATACGTGTGCAACTCCATTGCCCCGGAAAAAAAAAAAAATTCATCCACTGTTCCCTTAACGCTGAAAAGGTAATCTTTCCCTCACAACCAAAAACACACTCCTTTGCATCTCATTTCGGAGGCTGTGTCCTCCAGAGGTCACATTTGAAGGCTGCATATGTCATCAAGGATGTCATATTTAAGAAAAGTAATAGTAATAAAATTGACTGATATTCATTGTGAGGTGTAAAATACTGTAATTTTTTGCTTACATTGCAATCTAACACTCATTTTTCTTAAATGAGACTGCCTCGATGATGTATGCAGCCTTCGAAGGGTGCAGCCCCTGAATTGGGACGCAGCCATTGTTGAAAAATCTCTCGGCTTCTGTAACCTGAACGAAGCGTTGATGGACGTGCTCTTGCTCTTGCTCTGGGTAATGTGTGTGCGCACGCTTATCAGGGAGAAGTGCCTATACAAGGAATTCCACCCTTTATTACATGATAAAACACTTGAAAAAAATTCGGCGAAACACAACCAGAAGAAGTAGTATATTTGGCACAGAAATACTCCGTCATACGTCCAACTCATGTTTTGAAACTTTGGCCATGTTTAGCATGAGAATGCAACTCTTTAACAGTGTAAATAAGTCAGAATGCATGAAATAGCAATACACCCCCCGTTTAAGTTAAACCAACAATTCTTTTTTAGCAACAGTTCAAATGTTCCCGATTTTTCAAGTGACAGATAATATTTTATCCACACGTTTTCCTTTTTTTCAAGCAGCAACATGCAATTTTGTTGAAGGCAGTCCTTTCAGGTGTGGTTCTAATATAGGATGTTCTTAAATGGGTGTTGGTATTTCAGAAACTGCTGATCTACAGGGATTTTCTTGCACAACCATCTCTAGGGTTTACAGAGAATGATCCGAAAAAGAGAAAATATCCATTGAGTGGCAGTTCTGTGGGTGAAAATGTCTTGTTGATGCCAGAGGTCAGAGGAGAATGGCCAGACTGGTTCGAGCTGATAGAAAAGAACTTGTTAACCACTTGTTACAACCAAGGTATGCAGCATTTCTGAACACGCAACACGTCAAAACTAGATGGACTACAGCAGCAGAAGACCACACCGATTGCCACTCCTAAGAACAGGAAAATGAGGCTTCGATTTGCACCGACCCACCAAAACTGAACAATATGAGATTGCAGAACTGTTACCTGGTCTGATGAGTCTCGATTTCTACTGCAACATTCAGATATGGGGTCAGAATATGGCATAAACAACATGAAAGCATGGATCCATCCATATCAGCGGTCCAGACTGCTGCTGGTGGTGTAATGGTGTGGGGGATATTTTCTTGGTACCAACTGAGCATTGTTAAAACACCATAGAGTATTGTTGCTGACCATGTCCATCCCTTTATGAGCACAGTAAACCCATCTTCTGATGGCAACTTCCAGCGGGATAACGCACAGTCACAAATCTCAAATCATCTCCAACTGGTTTTTGAACACGACAATGAGTTTACTGTACTCAAATGGCCTCCACAGTCACCAGATCTTAGAAAGATATGTCATGTTTTTCTATGGTTCATGTATTTTAATATTATTAATGCATTATAGTCTGTGGTTTTAGTGGTGGTGAGGGATAATGTACACTCTTAAAAATGCTGGGTTGAAAACAACCCAAGTTGGGTTGAAAATGGACAAACCCAGCAATTGGGTTAAATGTTTGCCCTACCTGCTAGGTAGTTTTATTTAACCCAACTATTGTTTAAAAATTACTGTATTGCTTGCTTAAAATTTACACAAAATTTGTTAGAAAATGAACATGTATTTATATGTTTAATAAATTAACAATTATTAATAAATGTAATAAATAATGATTAAACAATAAACATTTATTAAATTGCTTATTAATATATTAATAAGTGTCCACCTTTTGATTATTATTGTTTTTTAAGTAATTATGTGTCTGATTTTTAATTTCCAACCTGGGTTGTTTTTAACCCAGCATTTTTTAGAGAGTAATCTTATAAAATTTGACAAGATGAAGAGGAAAAAAATAAAATACAATTTAGTGATCATTAATTTAATTTCAAAGAGGATTTTGTTAATTTTCTAAATACTTCAATATGAACTTTGATTAACTATATTGAGTTAATCTCCTCGTCAATATTTTATCTCCTAAAAACAATTCAGTATTTAATTAAAAAAAATATGGCTTGCATGTTTGGGCTACCAGCGGTATGCCTATAAAAGTAATCGGTTAAAGGAATAGTTCACCAAAAAATGAAAAATCTGTCATCATTTACTCACCCTCAAGTTGTTCCAAACCTGTATGAATTTCTTTCTATCCCTTCAAGTCCTCACAGCGATGCGCCACTTGATCTGAACACTAGAGGGCGCGGTCGAAGCATTATGCCGATGGCACCGGAGATGCGCCTGTGATGCTCCATTTGAAGATCATTTTCTCTCCCTTTTATGTGAGAGATAAAACATACTTATGTTTAATGAATAATTAGTTTAAAACATAGCGACATATTAAACGTTTTTTTTTTTAAATGACTACACTAATGCGTTTTAATCATATACCCCAAGGAACAACAAAACTTATTTATCTTCTTTTCATCTATGCAATGAGCAGCTGATGATTAGGCCTAATGAATTAAATTGAATTAATTTAATTACACAATTGTGACCCTGGACCACAAAACCAGTCATAAGGGTCAGTTATTGATACTGAAAGCTGAATAAATAAGCTTTCCATTGATGTATGGTTTGTTAGGATAGGACAATATTTGGCTGAGATACAAAATCTGGAATCTGAGGGTGCAAAAAATCAAAATATTGAGAAAATCGCCTTTAAGGTTGTCCAAATTAAGTCCTTAGCAATGCATATCCACTCACAAAACTATTTTTTTATAAACTTATGGTAGTAATTTATAAAATATCTTCATGAAACATGATCTTTATTTAATATACTAATGATTTTTGGCATAAAAGTAAAATCGATACTTTTCACCCATACAATGTATTGTTGGCTTTATCTACAAATATACCATTTGACTTATGACTTGTTTTGTGGTCCAGGGTCACAATTTACATTTAATTTAAGTAAAATCACATTCTGTTTTCTCAAAAATTTCATTTATGAAAATGTTTAACAGCCTATATTCAAACACTTTTCCCCTAGATTGTTGAGAAATATTATTTAATTATACAAGCATCTTAACAAAAGAAACTGCTCTATACCTTTAATAAAAAAAATAAAAAAAATAATAATATTTTAAAAATACAGGTAGGAGGGTCCAACATCAATGAGCTTGGATGACATACCCTGAAATGTTAGCTGACGTCTCTTGTCTTCCTTTGAAACTGTAGTCACATTTCAAAGGTTTTATTATTCATACAAACAAAACCTGAATGGCAAAAGTCCCTTACTATCAGTTGTTTCAGGTAGTTTTCACTCTGGCTGGGTGGGCCAAGTAAGTGTACATAACTTTAATATATATATAAAATAGATATAGAAAAATAGATATAGCCTATACCTTTAAAATAAATGTTCCAAAATGGGGTTTTCACTGCAATGCCATAGATAACCTTTTTTGTTATACCCCAAAGTTTCCTTTCAGTGAATGGTTCTTAAAAGAACCATTTTTATTTGTGTGGAGAACATATTAATAATATAACATATTAATAATCTACATACTAGATTGTATTCAATAACCTGTTAAAGGGATAGTTCACCCAAAAATGAAAATTTAATGTTTATCTGCTTACCCCCAGCGCATCCAAGATGTAGGTGACTTTGTTTCTTCAGTAGAACACAAATGATGATTTTTAACTCCAACCGTTGCCGTCTTGAGAAAACGAACAGTATTTATATCATTTTTTACCTCTAAAACACCACTATGTCCAACCGCGTTCAGCATTCGCTTGGTGATGTCTGATCGCGCTCTGACAACGGCAGTGATGTCTCGCGCATATACTTCAATGAGTGCCAGACATCACTTCCGCTGTCAGAGCGCGATCAGACATCACCAAGCGAATGCTGAACGCGGTTGGACATAGTGGTGTTTTAGAGGTAAAAAATGATATAAATACTGTTCGTTTTCTCACACAAACCGATCGTTTCGTGTCTTAGGACATCAATGTGCCGTCACGAGCCGCAGGGTTTAATTTGGATTCGTCTGTGCATGTTTATTGACTCTTATAAACTGTGTGACCATTCACTCGCATTATAAGACTGACAGACATCAACGGTTGGAGTTAAAAATCATAATTTCTGTTCTACTGAAGAAACAAAGTCACCTACATCTTGGATGCCCTGGGGGTAAGCAGATAAACATTAAATTTTCATTTTTGGGTGAACTATTCCTTTAAACATAAAAGTATGATGCAATCATTTAAGATATTACTCCTTATATGTCTTTTTTGGCATACTGTATTCTTAAAAACGGAGTCAAGAACCCAGGCTATATAGAACCCAATTGAACCTTTTGTACATTGAAAAGGTTCCACGTTAAAGGTTCTGTCATGAAGATGGCGCAGGCTGATAGGTCCTTAACTCAGTCTGCTCACAATCACATCATTCTCTACAGGGCACAACTGATTGGTTCCTGTTGCATCAGTAGCCAATGAGCTCACTGCTCAACACTCAAATACTTGGTCAGTGTTTGCTGTATTTGCAGCACGCTTTCAGAAACCCTCCACCTCCCCAGCTCCACCTGTATAGATCTGCTATAATAATTAATGTATGCTAGGCTATATTGTACAGCAGCAGCATGTCTTGCTCACAGCAGCAGCATATCAGATCAACCAAGACCAAACATATTGTCATCCATTACCATGCCAAACACTGAGAGTTGTCATGACAGAGGTTATATTAAAACTAAATAAGTGAATTAGTAACAATCTATTTCTTGATTTGATGGTGCTGTAGATCTCTATGTGTGCAAAATGAATGAGGACAATAATAAGCATTGGTTTTCATGGTTCTGCTCATATGAAATGAATTGCAGTGCCATTCTGTGCAATAAATCAAATTAGATTATGTTTATTTGTGGTTGATCTGAGTATAATAAATGCATCTGATGAGGGTGTGAACTGTATGAGTTATTATACTGACTGCCTTGTGTTCCTATTATATATAATTTACACCTGTGTATATGTACATTTGTGATTTTAACTCTGAGAACAATGATTATAAACTATAAACCTAGAGACTACAAAGATTGTATGAGAATATACTGTCCTCACAGCTCTGACCTTACCAGCTGCTCAGAACATCAATCACTAAAAACAATTGGATGTCATGTAATCCGTCAGGATGAATCAGAGCACATGGCCACCTCACTACAGTACATCTGGGTCGTTTCATGGGAGGGTGTTGTAAAATACAGTAGATGGTTGTGGTTTCAGGATTTATTCTGTATTCATTTCAGGTTAAAAGGGTCATTTGATCCTATTTGGCCTGAATAGTAGCCCTGTCAAAAGTTTAACATATTTGATTTCAGCACAGCCTAATAAGTACAAGTTTGATCATATGCAGCAACAGTCTATTCTCTAGTCTATTTATTTGATATTTTTTGTGACAATTACCATCACAAGAAGTTTAATAGTATGGCAAGCCGTTTTGACTTTTATTCACATCTCAGGATATGAATTCTTGATATCAACAATTCAGTTCTTGATATCAGGAATTACATTTCCACTAGTAACAATGTTACTTCTTGATATCAACAATTCAATTATTGATATCAACAATTCAGTTAGAATTAGAATTCATAGAATTCTTGATATCTGTAATTGTATTTTCACTAGTGAAATGTCACCATAGGCTGCCATTCATATTCAATTGTTGATATCAAGAATTGATTTCTTACTAGTTGAAATTCCAATTTCACATATCAGAAATACAATTCGTAAAAATCGTAATTTTTTATATCAATAATTACATTGCTACTAGTAAAATGTGAACTTTTGATATCAAGAATTCAATTGTCACTAGTTGAAATGTCAGTTCTTGATATCAACAATTGAATTGCTACTAGTAAAAATGTTCATTTTTGATATCTGAAAATGTATTTCTGATATCAATATAATTTCAGATATCTAAAATGGCTTTCTTACTAGTAACAATCACATTCATGATATCAGAAACTAACATTGTCACTAGTGACAATCAAATTATTGATATCAAAAATTAACATTGTTACTAGTAGCAATTCAATTGTTGATATCAAGAACTGACATTTCATCTAGTGACAACTGAATTATTGATATCAAAAATTATGATTTTTACTAGTAAGAATAGTATTTCTGATATGTGAAATTGGAATTTCAACTAGTAAGAAATCAATTCTTGATATCAACAATTCAATTTGAATGGCAGCCTATGGTGACATTTCACTAGTGAAAATACAATTACAGATATCAAGAATTCTAGTTTTTACTAGTGGAAATTCAAATGTTGATATCAAGAATACATATTTCTGCGAGTGATGACATCATTGTTGATATCAAGAATTAACATTTTTACTCGTGGAAATGTTAATTCTTGATATCAACAATTGTCATTGTTACTAGTAGAAATGTAATTCCTGATATCAAGAATTAGCATTTTAACTACTGAAAACGGAATTGTTGATATCAATAATTCATAACCTGAGAATGAATAAAAGTCAAAACAGCTTGCCATATAATAGGGCCTATAGGCCTATAACACTTATTGCTTATCAGCTGATCATGATTATTTAGTTCTAACCATCACATTTGTTTGAGATAACCGCAATAATAATCACATTTTGCCATCCAAATAAGGGAGGTTATATTGTGGATATATTATATTTTAAATAGCTAATTAAATATATATTTTTTTAATTTCCAGAGTATTGAAGTAAATCATATGGGTCTATTTTATGACATTTTAACAACCTGCAGAATGTAATCAATGATACACCATAGGTTTGTGGTCAGTAAGATATTTGTTTTTTGAAAGAAATTAATGCTTTTATTCAGCAAGGATTCTTGTCCTTTAAAAAATAATAATAACTATTGCATTTCAGTACACATCTCACTATTTATAAAATATGAACTGATTAAATCAGAGTATTAGACATGGCAGCAATTTTACTATTTAATGTCAAAAATGGGCAGTTTGTGTTTATATCTTCATCTATTGCATCAGCGAGTGTTTATGGTTGAGTTAAGTGCGAGGAACCGGGAGGCCGGAGTGACAATAACAGCACACTCACTATCAACCCTGATGGACTGACAGAGAGAATAGGCCCTTTAGTCACTTCAGCCGCCGATGAAAACATAATTCCTGCCTTCAGTCCCACACTGAGTTCAGACATTATTGAGCGATGACAGAGGCAGATCAAGCCATGAGGAGACGAGTGGGAAATCGTAAAAGAGGCTCATGTTTCTGCCTCCATAAAAAAGATTTGTTCAGCGCATTGAGATTGTGATGGATTTTCCCATGTTGTCCAGGACAGCTCTTTTTGTTGAAGGCTTCTGATAATGGCTCATTGTTTTGGCCGCAGTAGAGGCCAGTGGTGCGAGCGGCCCTGTGGAGATGCCAGGCTGCCCATTCACTCACCGGCAGCAGGCCGAAACGCATGGAGCACAGCTCACCTGCATCAGGGGACTGAGGTAAAAGAGGGATCTCAACACTTTATGCTATTATATAGTTAAGACATCAAACATTACTGTTATGTCACTATTTTAGTAATGACTGAAGTTTTGAAAAATGTCTGTTTTTCTTCTTTTCCAGGTGTTGAAATGGAGTGGATATGTGTTCCTCTTCTGCTTTTCAGTGGGATTCATTTAGCTTTTACACAATTCAATGGATACAACTGTGATCCAAACTACCACAGCAGATTCCCTGGTAAGAAATCGAGAGCCAGAATTTATATGTTGCAGAAAGTAAACAATAATACACTACTGTTAAATAGTTTGGGGTCAGTGAGATTTCAAAAGTTTAGGGTCAGTAAAGAAATACTTTTATTCGGCAAGGACGCATTGAATTATTCAAAAGTAGACAATAAAGGCATTTATAATGTTACAAACAATCATTTTGAAAGTCATTTGCAAAAAATGCATCACAGTTTTGACAAAAAAAATTTAGACAGGACAACTGTTTTCAACATTGATAATAATCAACATATTAGAATGTTTTCTGAAGGATCATGTGACACTGAAGACTAGAGTAATGATGCTGAAAATTCAGCTTTGCCATCACAGGAATAAATTAGATTTTAAATTGTAATAATATTTCACAATATTACTGTATTTACTGTCTTTTTTTGATTCATCCATGATGAGACTTCTTTCAAAAACAAAAAATATTACTGACCCCAAACTTGTGTAAATAAATCAATAAATAAAATGTAATAATTATTTTTAGAAAACAATTATAGATATGTATTGTCATACAGGAAAAAAATTGTTTATTAATTCCTTATATTAGATAAAATATTATAATATATAGTGGGGTCCAAAATATGCAGTCTGCACTAGAAATCTGAGTTTTACGATTTCATTTACACATGGAAATTTTAGGATTTTGAAAAATGTATATTGATTTAAAATAAATATTTCTAGTTCCAAAAGGTCAGATATTCTTGCTTGTGGAGTTTGTCATTAAATCAAATACAAGACATGTTTAAATTCATAGTAATATTTTAGCTCAACTTTGCACTTAAATTGTCATGCAGATAATATGATTTGTAAGAAAAAATGTAACCCACTGTGGAGATGCCATTTCATTTACTTGTATTGTCTTTCCCTCAAGGTGACAGAGATATCAGTGTATACTGTGGTGTTCAGACAGTCACACTAAAGATTAACCTCTGTCCTGTGCTGTACTCTGGATACACTGATGCCGACCTGGCACTGAACGGCCGTCATGGAGATGTCCATTGCCGAGGCTTCATAAACAACAACACCTTCCCCACAGCTGTGCTCTTCAGTATCAGCCTGAGCACACTGGAGGCCTGTGGGAACACGATGGTGGTGAGGGATACATTCACTTACATGGTGTTATTATGGTTTCTTGGTACTATGTGAATACCATGGTGTACAAATATGATTAATCATGCAATATCATTGAACTGTGTATCTGAACTTCCACCAGCTTCACCTTTGCCCAAGCTATTCTGTTTGTTTTACAGTATGTATTACATATGTTACAGCCCATGGTTCAAAAGGGACACAAAATGGGGGCTCGTCCGGGATTTGAACATAACATAACACATGGGATTTTAAAGATTTCAAACTTAAGAACAAAAATGTGATTTTCCTAGTGAAAATGAGATTAACATTTAAATCTTTCTGTGTTCAGGTTTCTACATCTCAAGGTTTGAATGCTTATGGGAACATCTCTATGGTGCAGATGGGGAATATATCCGGCTACATTGACACCCCAGACCCTCCAACTGTCATCAGTTACCTGCCAGGTCTGGTGTATAAATTCAGCTGTAGTTATCCTCTGGAATACCTGCTCAACAACAGCCAGCTGGCATCGTGAGTCTGTTTTCCTGACATAACAACATACTTCCCTCTACTATGGTTCTACAGCTATTTAAGTTCAAGTTTAGTCAAGAGTAATCAATGATTTGCTGATATTTTCTGCAGTGAATACACAGTGATAATGTCTTGTTTTGATCTCAACTTCCTTTACCAGCTCATCTGCAGCAATATCGGTGAAAGACAACAATGGCACTTTCCTGAGCACACTCAGTTTGGTGCTTTACAATGTGAGTGATCTCTAGTTCATGAAATAAAATTAATTTTAAAGCAATAAATACATTTGTCATTCCACATTATTATTATTATAAATATCATCACAGTTAATTAGCAGTCATAACTTTTTAAAATAAATTCTTATTTTAATTTAATTTAATTTATGTTCAATTTTTAATGTTTATTAAGATAACAAGATATTGTTAAGATTATACATTTTTATTATTGTCACTTTCATATTGTAGATGTGTACAAAAATGTGTATATGGTTCTCAAAGTTAAATTAAAACGTAAAAATGGCATGTTTGTGTAATGAAGAATGGCTTAGACCGCCATTACAGTAAAGCTAATTTTCTTTCTCATATTTTACAGGATTCAACATTCAGTCAGTTGATTTCTATACCAATGTCTGGCCTGTCCTTGAAGACTCGTGTGTTTGCTGCAGTTAAAGCTACAAATCTGGACAGGAGGTATATCATACAGAGAAATATATGTTTTATATTTTATATATGAAACACTATAGATTTATTTTTTTGTAAAAATTATTTATCATCAAAATGTTTTGTTATCTTGTGTAAAGACAGATTACTAGTATAAATTGTGGCATTACTACTAGTATAAGTAAGTGTGAGATTTTATGAGAAAAAAATGAATTGTGAGAAATATTCTCTTCTTGGGTAAATATTCAGATCTTGAGCCCCTATTAACTAATTCTTTTTTTCTTCTTGAGATTAGAGATTCAATTCCCATTAATAGCAGAAATGACTATGTTTTCCCCACAGGTGGAATGTTCTGATGGATCACTGTTACGCCACCCCCTCTGGGAACCCTAATGATGAGATACGCTATGACCTTTTCTTTGGGTAATTTAGTATTTTCTGAAATTATGTGCGCATTAACTCGGTGAGTCCTCATTACCTGCTCAACTGACTACAATACAATGCACAAAGGCCTTTTAGAGGAAATGATTTGTGTGTGAGTGTGTGTGCACGTTTGCATGTGTGTTTGTTTGGGTATGAGAGAAGGTAATCACTTTATCGTCAGGTTTGATGTTTAATAAAGCCCTTATTTTGGTGGTGGGTGTTTAAATAGGTGCTACAAGGATCCACAGACAACTGTTTTTGAGAATGGAAAAAGTCAAATGGGCCGCTTTGCATTCGAAGTCTTTCGTTTTGTGAAACATAAGAACCAGAAGATGTCCACTGTCTTTCTGCATTGTGTCACAAAGCTGTGTCGAGCAGATGACTGTGCAATACTAATGCCGGTAAACAGACTTAATGCTGAAATATTTAATGGCTAATAGTGTATTTTAAGTGTCCAAACTGAATGAGAGCACTGAGTGTAATATCTCTCATGGCAGATCTGTGGAAAACGCAGGAGGAGAGACACTGTGGATGAACATGTAGTATCAGGTTCATCCTCAGGGGATGCCATCATAACCGCAGGTCCCATAATCACTAGGAGTGGTGAGAGCCCCAATCCTCAGCTGTATAGTCTGTTTAATGCACTGAAAAAAATGACAAATAAAATTTACTAACTTTCCAAGTTTTTGTCATTGTTATAAGTAAATTTAACTATTAATGGTATAAAAGTAAAATTTTGAAAGGTAGTGTATATATAGAAACATTAAATAGTAATATTTCAAACAGCCATTAAAGCATGTTTTAATTTCTGTGAGACAACATCAGCTTATAATATATGTCTGAGACACAAGAGATGCAGCTGATCTCACAGACCTCAACATTTGGTACACAAAACACGATAACAGTAACAAGCATGATAACAAAATCAATAACAGTGTAGAAGCAAACAGTAAACCCATGCAACCTTATTAATTATTCATGCCACAGTGCATGCTGGAAGTAGATCTTACATCTTTTTACACCTTTGAATCTGTAAAAAATTACACTTTTATTACTTTTTCTAAGACGTTTGAATTTGAATTGAGTACAAATATAGAATTTACTTAATAATTTCAATTTCGTTCTTGAACTAATTTTATGTAGAAGTATTATAAAGGGGCTGTGTAGAATTCAGAAACCCTTGTTATTAGCGACAACGGTGGCTGTTAAGTGAACTGCAGCCAGCAACTTAGCCCTATTGCTTTTGCTCGCAGTTGTGCACACGTAACGTACAAGAGTCTGAACGTGATTCAAGCCCCTATATACTCACAGCAAAGCTGTGTAAAAATACCTTTGCAACTATACACTGTTTTAAAGAACATCCAGACGGCATCCTCGCTGCTGAGAGGGACTTTTAGACGAGTATATGTGCTGCGCGCCTTCCTCTCAATAACAAAACACAATAAAAATTAAAGCACTGAGAAAACAGCCGTTAAGAAAGCATCTGATCATAGTAATGTGGTTATTTGTACGAGCTTTGCAATTCATCGCCATCATGCCACCAGATGAGGTACAAACCCGATTCCAAAAAAGTTGGGACACTATACAAATTATGAATAAAAACAGAATGCAATGATTCAAATTTCAATATTTTATTCAGAATACAACATAGATGACATATCAAATGTTTAAACTGAGAAAATGTATCATTTTAAGGAGAAAAATAAGTTGATTTTAAATTTCATGCCATCAACACATCTCAAAAAAGTTGGGTCAAGGCCATGTTTACCACTGTGTGGCATCCCCTCTTCTTTTTATAACAATCTGCAAACGTCTGGGGACTGAGGAGACAAGTTGCTCAAGTTTAGGAATAGGAATGTTGTCCCATTCTTGTCTAATACAGGCTTCTAGTTGCTCAACTGTCTTAGGTCTTCTTTGTCGCATCTTCCTCTTTATGATGCACCAAATGTTTTCTATGGGTGAAAGATCTGGACTGCAGGCTGGCCATTTCAGTACCCGGATCCTTCTTCTACGCAGCCATGATGTTGTAATTGATGCAGTATGTGGTCTGGCATTGTCATGTTGGAAAATGCAAGGTCTTCCCTGAAAAAGACGACGTCTGGATGGGAGCATATGTTGTTCTAGAACTTGGATATACCTTTCAGCATTGATGGTGCCTCTCCAGATGTGTAAGCTGGCCATGCCACACGCACTCATGCAACCCCATACCATCAGAGATGCAGGCTTCTGAACGGAGCGCTGATAACAACTTGGGTTGTCCTTGTCCTCTTTAGTCTGGATGACATGGCGTCCCAGTTTTCCAAAAAGAACTTCAAATTTTGATTCGTCTGACCACAGAACAGTTTTCCACTTTGCCACAGTCCATTTTAAATGAGCCTTGGCCCAGAGAAAACGCCTGCGCTTCTGGATCATGTTTAGATATGGCTTCTTTTTTGACCCATAGAGTTTTAGCCGGCAACGGCGAATGGCACGGTGGATTGTGTTCACTGACAATGTTTTCTGGAAGTATTCCTGAGCCCATGTTGTGATTTCCATTACAGTAGCATTCCTGTATGTGATGCAGTGGGCCCGAAGATCACGGGCATCCGGTATGGTTTTCCGGCCTTGACCCTTACGCACAGAGATTGTTCCAGATTCTCTGAATCTTTGGATGATATTATGCACTGTAGATGATGATAACTTCAAACTCTTTTCTCTGAAAAACTCCTTTCTGATATTGCTCCACTATTTTTCGCCACAGCATTGGGGGAATTGGTGATCCTCTGCCCATCTTGACTTCTGAGAGACACTGCCACTCTGAGAGGCTCTTTTTAGTTGCAAATTGGTCCACCAGCTGTTACTTAAATGTACATTTAACTTTTCCGCCCTCTTATTGCTACCTGTCCCAACTTTTTTGGAATGTGTAGCTCTCATGAAATCCAAAATGAGCCAATATTTGGCATGACATTTCAAAATGTCTCACTTTCAACATTTGATATGTTATCTATATTCTATTGTGAATAAAATATAAGTTTCTGAGATTTGTAAATTATTGCATTCCTTTTTTATGCACAATTTGTACAGTGTCCCAACTTTTTTGGAATCGGGTTTGTAATTAAAATTACACCGTTATGATAATTCGAATATAAAGTATGTTTGAGATAGACTACACAGACCTGGCTATGTGAGACTACAGTTTGAATTTATCTCTTTTCTTTGCATGACACATTGACATTACAGTACAGAATAGCTCTATCGCATTATACTGAACATAAGCATTCATTTCATGTGTCATAGAACGGAAGAGAGGCTCTCGAGAGAGAGTGTGTAAATCATATCCTTTGGATTTTCCCAGCAAAACCGACCCAAGTCCTTCACATAAATAGATATTAGTCTACAGGCTTTCATAGACAATCTAGGAAGTAAGGGAAGGTCTCATTTTTTTAAGTTTCATTACAAGCTGGTCACACAGTGGAAATACAAAAAGTGATTAATGCATGAAAATTCTTATATATAGCCCCTTTAAATCATCAAATCTTTTATGCTTTATTTAGGCTATGTGCAAATACATCTTGTGTGTGTGTGTGTGTGTGTGTGTGTGTGTGTGTGTGTGTGTGTGTTTTGTTTTTTGCAGATGAATCACCAACCAACAACTCGCAACTTGGTAAGATTTTTCTTAAGAGGTCAAAAAAAGTGTAACTAGCCTGCTAAATGTTTTTCATTAGTATATGCCCCAACCCACCCCACCACTTGTTCTTACTGTGAGACATCAGCTTCGTTTTCACAGTGAAACAATGAACATCAGTGTCAAGTTCTGCAAATGAGAACCATGGCACCCATTTACAGAACCATCTTGTCTGTTTTCTGACCCCCAACCCCATTCACCCCCACAATCCTCTGCTTACCCCATTCACCCCCCTCTCTGTGCCTCTGCAGTGAGCAGTTCCTCCCAGCATCTGAATGCTGTAACCAGTGCCTTGATATCAGGTGTGGTTGTGCTGGGTGTGACGAGCCTGGGACTCTTCATCCTCTCCCTCAGGCTGCTCAGGAAGCCCAGCCCTTCTAGTCTGACAGGGGTCTGGAACCCCAGCTTCAGATGACCTTCATTCTTGGACCATGAGCGCACTGAAATCTGCCAACAATATTTGATCATATTATTGCATTTGTA
Source organism: Megalobrama amblycephala (assembly GCF_018812025.1). Classification (NCBI taxonomy): domain Eukaryota; kingdom Metazoa; phylum Chordata; class Actinopteri; order Cypriniformes; family Xenocyprididae; genus Megalobrama; species Megalobrama amblycephala. The sequence goes on along the minus strand of NC_063059.1, from coordinate 28,674,597 downwards.
TCAGATCTTCAGTGCTGTTTACTTATGTCACAAAATTGGTATTGTGCTACTTTGTCAAACACGTTTCCCCATTTTATAATATATGAATCTAATAGTCCCTAATATTATCAGTGTATCAGTATTTTTCTGGAATCCATGATACATTTTTTCAGGATACTTCAATGAATAGAAAGTTCAAAAGAACAGCATTTATTTGAAAAATAAATATTTTGTAACATTGTAAATGTATACATTTTGATCAATTTAATATAAATGTATACATTTTGAGTCCTTGCTGAAGAAAAGTGTATTTTTTTCTTCTTTAAAAAAGAATCTTACTGACAAAATGTTAGTGTATAAATACAAATGTACATTTTAAAATACCTCAATCTGTTTCAGGGTCTGTGATCCTTTATGTCTTGAAGTGCAGAGCACAAAACAAATATAGATTGTTCACATATAGATGATTGCAGATTATTTGCAATATTAATTTTTGTTTATCTTATTATAATTATATTATGATTATGATGTTTTGTGTTTGCATGTGTGTGTGTGCAATGAGTGGACTAAGAATAGGCGATGCGTAAACAAAGAAAGAAAAAATGAGACAGAGGTCTTAATTAAATATTCCTGTTTAAATACTAGTTGACAGCAACAGATTAAATATACCACAGAAAATATTGCGCAATGAACGTCCATTTTAATTTGTTTCTGTTGTAAATAAACAATATGCCACAGATTCAGTTAAAACCTTATTTTGAAAATTAACCTGGACAATTTTGTTCATTTGTTTTTCATTTGTGTGATAAGGTACAGTTTAAAATATATTAGATGTACATTTTATAGTTTTTTTTTTTCCTTGAGATGCTATTATAACCTGTTTCACATTCATTTTAGCTACTTTATTTAAATTGTATATATGTACAACCTGATGTTTTTCCTGAACAGATTTTGTCAGCTACATGTAATGGACATTTTTAATATGTGTAATATAAAAATGTATCCAAATTTCACTCCTTTTGGATCTTTTGTCTGCATTTGTATCAGTTTTACAGATAATCTGCAACATATTCCTTATGTGTACCTAAATTCACACCATATTTTTTATTCAGCCACGACAAATGACATTTAACAGACACAAACCACCCTTTTAATTCTCACAGTGCCACTGTAGATCTCCACAATCTGCATCCTTTCTCAACATAATCCCAGATTACTGCAGCGAGTCAAAAGCCAGAAAATATCTGATGCAGTGCTTCTCCCTCTCATTTCTTATCTTAGTAAAACAATGCTGTGGACCTTACATACGCATAAGAGCAAAGACCTCACTAACAAATTTAAGTGAGTACGTCATGGCCAGCATCATATTATAATGAGGTCTGTACCATTTTCCATGGTTTTGTGTCGCTGACAATAGAAGAAGGCCAACACCCAACACCCTGATTTAACTCTAATCAGAAAAAGTGTTGTCCTTCCCAGGTAGCTCAGCTGACAGGTTCATATTACAATTCCATTGGTATTTTCAGTGATTTTTGTACCTCATTATCACATTAAACGTAACCCAGTTTAGAGTCTACAACCAGTTTACCAGTCAAATATTTCACCTCATTCACTGTTGACATGCTATAGAAGCACAACAAGAATCCAGAAAAGCTTTAGAAATTATTGGTCATTTGTAGGCTGAACACTATCAAGAGGAAAGTTCACCCAAAAATAAAAAATTTTCATCATTTACCACCCTCATGTTGTTCCAAACTGTATGTTAGTAGTGTCCAATTTTGCTTTGGACCCCATTGCCTTTCAGGGGACAAAGTAAATCTTTTGTGTTCCACAATGAATCCCTTCAGCATATCTCTTTGACAATCATTGTCACAATCATCAAATAGGTGTGTATGAACCATCACACGTGAGATTTCAGGGTTTTAAAGGGTTAGTTCACCCAAAAATGAAAATTTTGTCATTAATTTCTCACCCTCATGTCGTTCCACACCTTCATTCATCTTCGGAACACAAATTAAGATATTTTTGATAAAATCTGATGACTCAGTGAGGCCTGCATCGCCAGCAAGACAATTAACACTTTCAAATGCCCCTAAAGACATATTTAAAACAGTTCATGTAACTACAGTGGTTCAACCTTAATGTTATGAAGTGACGAGAATACTTTTTGTGCGCCAAAAAAACAAATAACGACTTTATTCAACAATATCTAGTGATGGATGATTTCTAAACACTGCTTCATGAAGCTTCAAAGCTTTACGAATCATTTGTTTTAAATCAGTGGTTCGGAAAGTGTATCAAACTGCCAAAGTCACGTGATTTCAGTAAACGAGGCTTCATTACGTCATAAGTGTTTCGAAATTTCAATGGTTCACCACTGGGGGCAGTTTGATAAATGCTCTGAACCACTGATTCAAAACAAATGATTCGTAAAGCTTCAAAGCTTCATGAAGTACTGTGTTGAAATCGCCCATCGCTAGATATTGTTGAATAAAGTCATTATTTTGTTTTTTTGGCGCACAAAAAATATTCTCGTCCCTTCATAAAACTTAAGGTTGAACCACTGTAATCACATGAACTGTTTTAAATATATCTTTAATAGCTTTTGTATTTTATCTGAGCTGAGCCAACGTATTTTATCAAAAATATCTTAATTTGTGTTCCGAAGATGAACGAATGTCTTAAGAGTGTGGAACGACATGAGGATGAGTAATTAATGACAGAATTTTCATTTTTGGGTGAACTAACCCTTTAAGGTAACAAACCTCCTAAAAGGCATCCAAGGTCAGAGGTTACACTGACAGATTTGTACATTTAGGTCAAAAGAGAGAAGACGAGACCATCCACATATTGTGTGTTTCTTCAAAGGAGTTTGTACATAGTTTATTAAATTACATGTTAATATGTTTCAGGATGTACAAGATGACAAAGACAGTGGTCATTGTTTATGGTCTAACTTTAAAGGTGATGTGTAAGGTTTCAAGTTTTGCCTCAAGGTGATGGTACCTTATCCACAAAAGTGAATTGTACTTGAGAACTCAAACAAGCATACCAAATGGCAAATGACCTTGTTTTGGTCCAATCCTGCAGAAGTGCTCTAACTAACTTTCCTACACACGCACATATATATATATAAAGAACAGACTGAAGCCTGTCAGAGTTAATCCAACAGACGCTTTGAGACGATAAAGGATCTTTAACAGTAAGGATACCTTCAGGAGCTCTTCAAGATTTTCTCTGGGGTGCAGAGGGTCATTTATTGGTCGTTTTTTGGACATTTATGAAGAGCAGATAGCTGACATGGTTCTACTCAGCCTCTTGATTTTGGGTGCGATGGTTCAAGGCCACCTGGCTCTTTCTGGTTCTGACTGTGGATCTTCCTTCAGGCGTCCAGGTATGAATACTGTAATTGCTTTTAAACAAACAAAAATAATGAATCAGTTTTATATGAAAGACATTAGAGAGCTTGTCTTTGTTTTACAGAGTACACCGACATTGCAGTGTATTGTGGGACTGAATCTATAAATTTGGCAATCCAGGTTTGCCCGGTCATTTACACTGGCTATAACGAGTCCTTGTTGATTCTGAATCAAATTGCGAATGATCCGTTGTGTCGAGGAACACTGGATGCGACTGCAACTCCTCCAGTCGTGCGCTTCAGCTTTCCGCTTAGACAATTAGACGCCTGCGGCAGCATCTTCCGCGTGAGTATTACTGCATCTTAAAATGTATTTGCATTGATTATTAAGTCTTCCCTAACAATAATAATAAGAAGTTTAAACCAAAAAACTCATCTTGGAGTCTGACGAGTTGAGAAGTGCCCAAGCCAGCAAACATTGTGGTTACCAATAGGGGGCAGTGTTACTCCTACTCTCATTGAGAGCATCATCTTGTTGAACAGAATTCATAACACTCTGTAATTAGTTCTCTCTCTCGGTGAAAGTCTTTCTCATTGTATTGTCTCCCTTTGTAGACCACCAGCGCTCCAGGGACCGGGGTCTTCTCGGACTTCTCTAACATCCAGACGGTCAACATCAGTGGGGTGGTCAGATCTTTTGACCCCACAACTGGAACAGTGACCTACAACGCCGAGCTGAAGTATTTTTACTCCTGTGCATATCCACTCGAGTACCTGATCAACAATACACAAGTTGATGTGTAAGATCTTTTAACTCTCTTAATAGATTAATCCTGCTGAAATATTAATAAAAAATATTAAACCAGCCATTTGGTCTCCCAGTCTAGTCATTTATCTAGTCAAAATTCTGAGAATTTTGGAGTCCCACTTAAATTAGCTAAAAGGCGTAGGCCAGTTGTTTACATATTTACAGAAACAGAAGCAAAGGTTGATAGACTGTAACTTTTGTAATGACCCACATATGTTCTGACATACACTACTGTTAAAATGTTTTTGAAAGAAGGATTCAGTTAAATTGATCAAAAGTGTCTGAATATTTATATACTTATTTATAATTTTACAAAGGATTTCTATCAAATAAATGCTATTCTTTTGACTACATTAAATGTATCATGGTTTCAACAAAAATTTCAAGCAGAACAAGTGTTCTCAGCCTCGATAATGATAGTAAATGTTTCTTGAGCAGCAAATTAGCATATTAGAATGATTTCTGAAGGATCACGTGACACGTAAGACTGAAGTAATGATGCTGAAAATTCAGCTTTACATCACAGGAATAAATTACATTTTAATATATACTAAAATATAAAACAGTTATTTTAAATTAGAATAACATTTCACAATATTACAGTTTTAATATATTTTTAATCAAATAAATTTATAAACTTTAAAAAATCTTTCACACTCACACACTAAACATCTGAAAATGCAGCTTGTTAACTGAATAATTATTCCATGGAAACACAAGAAACTTGAACTATGTGGCACTTGTAAAATGCAACGTTTCCTCCCTCTACAGGTCATCCTCCTCCATTGCAGTGAAGGACAACAATGGAAGCTTCATCAGCACTTTAAGCATGCAGCTCTTCAAAGTACAAACACAAATTTCCAAAATCTGTAGCTTTTTCTATACTCTGTCAAATAGTTTTCTGTCCCTGAACCCAAATTTTAATTGTGCCTCTAGGAAGAAAACTACACTACTCCACTCATTATCCCTTCTGTAGGCATTGAGCTCAGAACCAGAATCTATGTGCAAGTCATAGCAGCAAACCTGACTTCACAGTGAGTAACATTTGCTGATGGTTCTTGCATGAAATGCCTTTATTAGTTTATGTAGGTATTGACTGATTCTGTCCTCCTCCTCCACAGGTATCATGTTCTGCTGGATCGATGCTATGCCTCTATCTCAGCCCTACCCTCCAATTCAACCTTTTTCAATCTGTTTGTCCCGTAAGTCCAAAATAAAGGTCAAAAAGTCATGTTAAAAATATTAATTATTTTACATTATAGAAATTCTATATTTGACAAAATAAAATATATTAATTTTAAGAATACTTCATCGATTAGAATGTTTTTTTGTTTGTTTGTTTGTTTTTTACAAAATGATAAAAAAAAACAACAACTGGATAAAGCCACGGAAATTCATTGGTCAGAAATAAATCCTTCGAAAAATGGAAAAGCTAACTGGTAATTTTCTGCCAGGACATTATCAGGTGAAAAAAAGTACACTTCTATAATGTACTTAAAGCACTCTGTTTTCGCACACTAATTTTGTACTTAATATACTAAAAATTCTTCTTTAGTACTTCTTAAGATAATATTAAGAATATCTAAGTGTACTCAACTGTGCTATTTTGAGACACCATGAAATATGAACTAAAATGTGCTTTTAATATACTATCTCTTTATTTAAAAATTGTATTTAGACATCACTTATAGTACATTTGAACCAAGTGGTAACTAAGTACATTTTTTAAAAACAGAAATAGTATATTAAAAGCACATTTTAGTTCATATTTCATGGTGTCTCAAAATAGCACAGTTGAGATATTCTTAAGATTATCTTAAGAAGTACTAAAGAAGAATATTTAGTATGTTAAGTATAAAATTAGTGTGTGAAAATAGAGTACTTTAAGTACATTAGTACAGAAGTGTACTTTTTTTCACCTGGGTTATCAGATAATTTTTCAGACATTTCTTTCAACCCTAAAACACAACAAAATGCGCAATTCAACATATGGGTAAAATCAATTCAGAAAATTCCTTCGTATTAAAGGCACAATATGTACAATTTTTGGATTTTTGGAAAGGGTTAGTTCACACCCAAAAATGAAAATTCTGTCATTTATTACTTACCCTCATGCCGTTCCACACCCGTAAGACCTTCGTTCATCTTCAGAACACAAATTAAGATATTTTAGTTAAAATGCGATGGCTCAGTGAGGCCCCCATAGGAAGCAATGTCATTTCCTCTCTCAAGATCCATAAAGGTACTAAAAACATATTTAAATCGGTTCATGTGAGCACAGTGGTTCAATATTAATATTATAAAGCGACGAGAATATTGTTGGAGCGCCAAAAATAACAAAATAACGACTTTTTTAGTGAGGCCGATTTCAAAACACTGCTTCTTGAAGCATCAGAGCACAAATGAATCAGTGTGTCGAATCATGATTCGGATCGCGTGTCAAACTGCCAACGGCTGAAATCACGTGACTTTGGCGCTCCGAAGGGCAGATTCGACACACTAGGCGTTTCTCAAAACCAAGCTCGCAAACTTCGAACTCGCATCCTTGGTAGTTGGGACTTGGCAAGTTCTACTCAGGAGAACGAACTCCCGTGGACGGGAGAACACAAGTCCGGTGATTCTGCAAATGGAACAGCAGCGTTCTTGTAACGTCACTTAGCTCGCTCTGGCTTCTCCGGTTATCTCTGTATGTGTATTTTAGTCAACAATAAAACGAAATTTGTTATAAAACACCACTCTGCCTCTTTTCGTTTTATTTAAAAAACAAACAAAAACATATTAATAGTCTCAGGCAACGAGTGATTGATTATCTGCTATGTCTGCATATATTTATAACAAAACGAAATATTAAACAACCCTGCCTCTTTTCGTATATATTTCAAAAATATTAAATGTAATACTATTTGTGCATACTCTGATTAACTTCACTGTAATAAAATGAAATAGGCTATAACACAAAACCATGTCTCTATTTGTTTATGTCAGTTTTAATGATCAATAATAGCCGTTATAAAAGGTAAGAATATACAATAATAAATAAAGCAAACAATTCAGTCAAGCGTACAAAATCAGCGCTTTAGTAGAATACAAAAGTTAAATAGCCATATATAAAATTATGAAACGTCACGTTGCTCTCAGCCAAAACGGAGGCAGCGGCAAACGTCAGAAGGACTAGCCGAGGTAAGGCTGCTCTCGGCTGGGCACATGAGCGCTGAGCGTCCGGTGATCGCCTGGATCTCACAACTCCGACAACGTCAGATCAAATTGTCAGAAAGGCGCAATCTTTATCAATAAACCACAAATTTGAGCTTTAAACCCGCACATTTTCGCCTGAAAAACTCTTAACACTACAAATCATGACATAATAACAGTAACGTTTAAATTATGCGGGTTTTCTCCTTTACTATGACGCTTGCTGGTTAGTGCGAGATGCATTCTGGGATACTTGGCTGTCTCAAGTCTGCACAAGTCACCTCTCGATGCATCCTCGATAAAAGGGGCAGATCAAGAACACATCCGGGGATTTGAACTGAACTTGGCTAGATGCGAACAGTACTTGGACAGCGACTGATGACGTTTCACAAGTCCACAAGAACACAAGTACAGACAAGTACGCATATTGAGAAACGGCCACTGATTCACTGTGCTCTGATGCTTCCTGAAGCTTTGTTTTGAAATCGGCAGTCGTTATTTTGTTATTTTTGGCGCTCCAAAAATATTCTCATCGCTTTATAATATTAATATTGAACCACTGTACTCACATGATCCGATTTAAATATGTTTTTAGTACCTTTATGGATCTTGAGAGAGGAAGTGACATTGCTTCCTATGGAGGCCTCACTGAGCCATCGGATTTCAAGTAAAATATCTTAATTTGTGTTCCGAAGATGAACGAAGGTCTTAAGGGTGTGAAACGGCATGAGGGTAAGTAATAAATGACAGAATTTTCATTCTTGGGTGAACTAACCCTTTAACACAGTACATTGGGCCCTGTTTTTACAGGCTTTTCTTAGAGTGTGTAACATACTTGAGATTTACCTTTTCTCAAAAGGTGCTCGAAGGATCTGTTCACCACCATGTTGGAGAATGGAAACAGTCAGAGGGCTCGCTTCAGCTTCCCAGCCTTCCGCTTTATCGAGCAGCAGAACCAGACCATTTCCACCTACTACCTCCATTGCATCACCAGGCTTTGTGAAACCAGCACCTGCGCACAGTTCAAGGTACAATGATCTGTCAGAATGCACAGAATGTTCAAATAGAGCTAAATGTGTCCTGCTGTTTTGTTTAACCCTCATTCCCTCTTCATCGATCAGCAATGCAACGTGAGGGCGAGACGAGAGGTACAGACAACAACAATTACGGATGGCCTCTCAGACACCACTCTCATCACCTCAGGACCTATTAGGACTCGAGCAGACACCCGTATGGCTCTCTTCTACCTGATCCTTGTCATAATTTATGATACTGATGGAAACAATTATTTCAAGAAGCATAAATATAGTCGGATATTAACTCATAATTGTTCTTTCTTTCAGCTCTTACTACTAAGGAACAAGGTAAGTCTCCCTCATAAATGTGATTCATTTACAGAAGAATGCCAGAAAACAAGTAGTTTTGGTAATAACATGCTGTCTCGTGTATTCCTGTACAGCCCTGAGCAGTGCACAGAAGGACAGTGGGAATGGGGCATCTGTAGGACTGGGCATTGCTCTGGCTGTCCTCGTCATTGTGGGCACCGTTGCCGCCCTCATGGCCGTGTCATTTTACCGCAAACTCAGGATGCTACGTTAACTGTCCGCGATCCCAGAGCTCTTTTCACGTAGGACAAGTAAAAACAGCACTGGTGGAGGTGGGAACTGGGGATCCATAATATTATAAATATTTGACTTTTTAAAATAAAAACTGTCGGCATATCAGACAACACGATTGTCATTTGAAATGCAAATAATGCAACCAAAAAAATTATTATTATTTAAGTAAAAATTGCTGAATATATTCATTAATTTACACTTATATACTTCAGATTTCTACATTATATTTTAAAGCAAAATATGTACAGGCTGAAGCATTTGCTGTAAGAAAGAGGACTAAAAAGGGAGCAATGCTTGTTTATGGAGATTTTTGTGTGGATAAAACTTATTTATCATAATGAATCTGTGCTAAAGTTGTGCCACATTAAAGCAGGATTCAAGGCTTTAGGACTGACAGCTTTAAAAGAACAGGTGAAAGAAACATGCTTCATAAAGTTATACTAACTGCTGCATGAAGAGCCTTGCTTTGATTTAGCACACTTGTATCTTATTAATGAAGAAGGAAAGTGTCATTTTGGAAAAGGGATTTTTTGCTTATTTTATTTTGGACACTTCAGCATATGTAATATGTTACAAATTCAGACAGTTGGTCTCATGGAACCTGTTTGTTTTCAAGAATCACATTGTTTCTGAATTGTACTTGTTGAGTTTTTACTCTTATTGCATGCAATAAAGGCTTGTAGAATTGTGAAAACAATTTTGATGATTTCCTCTCCTGTTCACATGCAACACCACTAGAGGGAGCCTCACCGTTATTTGAAAGAACAACACATTGTCCATAGACAGAATAATCTTAGTCATGTTGCAAAAGTGCTGTTTCTTTGTGGTTATCTCAAAGCAAATTTTACAAAACACTGTTCTAGATTTAAACCCCCACAACTGAGGCTTAAACCAAAGAAAATCTGTAGTCTGTGGTGTTTCAAAACAAATAGGCCTACATTATTTTTTAAGTACATACACATACTGTTAGTGCAGCCATTTGTGTGGACTATAACCGGTATAGTTGGTTTTTATGGTTGGTTTTTATAGTTGGTTTTCACTTGATTTTTAAGCCTGGTTTCTCCCAAGGTTTTTTTCTCCATTTTAACACCTGTTTGTCACCTGATTTCACCTGTTGGAGTTTGGGTTCCTTGCTGCCTTTGCCTTTGGCTTGCTTAGTTGGGGACACTTGACATTTGATACTCAACAATGTTTTGATCTGCGTTCATTGACACCCTTGTATGCGAACTGAACTGAGCTGGATGATGACTCCAGTGCTAAATATAGATAAATTAACTAAATTATTAACTATTGATTCGTACAACGGAATGAATCAATACTGAATTTACTTAAGCTGGACAATGACACCATTTTCTTTAAGAGCTGCTGTGCAGCCAAAATTATATACTTGTTATCACTGTAAAGCTGCTTTGACACAATCTGCATTGTAAAATGCACTATATAAATAAAGGTGACTTGACTTGGTTTTCTGTCAAACCTTTTTTTTTCTTTCACTTATCCATTTATGGTTGATAGGGTCACGTGATCACTATGAGGGCACACCTATTACAAATGTTAAAGGGTTAGTTCACCTAAAAAATGAAAATGTAAGTACACAAGTCATTAATTGCTCACTCTCATGTCGTTCCACACCCGTAAGACCTTCGATCATCTTCGGAACACAAATTAAGATATTTTTGATGAAATCTGAGAGGTATATGACTTGTCTATAGACAACAATATAACCACCACTTTCAAGGTCCAGAAAGGTACTAATTTTGTTAAAATAGTTGACGTGACTGCAGTGGTTCAACCTTAATTTTATGAAGCGACGAGAATACTTTTTGTACGCAAAAACACACAAAAAAATAACGACTTTATTCAACAATCTCTTCTCTTCCCTGTCATTATCCTTACGCAATTAACGCCGTAAGCACAGTGAAGGCTTGTTTATGTACGAATGCCTTGGCCAAAGCTGCACACGTGAGCAGCACACGGCATGCGTGTGATGCTGATGCAGGAGCCGGCCAATAATGAGTCGCGTTCTGACATAGAACCATAGACTGTAAAAAAATATGGACGTAGTGTCCGTGACGTCACCCATAGAGTTCTGAACAGCAACTTTGAAGCGAAAATGAGGCCGCTGCCATCTAAGCAGCACGTGACCGCACGTCACTCCCAGATAAGTGAAAATGGGCAAAGAGGCGGTACATGGTAGTAGCCCATGTGACTGGTTGCTGAAACCACGCCCGCCTAGCTCGACGTGACCATGTTAGCTATCTATCTTACCATCTAAAATATTAATAAAGATAACAAGATATATCATTAGAAAGTTCTAAAGGTTTACTGTCAATCTATGTTGTTATTTATTTTATTTTTTATTTTATAAGATATAGATGCAACAAAAAAAATCAAACGGAACTTCATACCTTTATAATGAAATAGAGATCGCGAGATGAATCCAATCCGTGGCACTTGGGTAAAATGTCCATTGCAAAACAAAACACAGTACTTTTTTGTCCACGAAAGCGTTAAATCCATGAAATATTGATATATTATCCATTGTTTGCATCACATTTCTTCTGAATGATCTGCTCACCATCATCGTTCTTCAAGAAATAATGCAATCTGAGCGGCGTTTATGTTGTAAAACTGTCTGTGATCGTATATATCTCACAAACAAATGAGCTCGTGTCCAAAGTATAATTTTTCAAAATAGTGCAGCAGTTTTAGTTATAATAGCCAAGCAGTGCTGTCGGTGTTTTATATCCTCCTGCTATTGTCATTGTAGTAAATCTCAGGAACTTTTAGCCAATGCCAAGACGATCCAACAACGTGTGTTCTGTTTATCTCCCGCATGCGAGCACATCTACACAGATGCACATCTGTCTTGACTATTAATGCAGCAAGCCATATTTTATAATTGTATTAAAAAAAGAGAGAAAAAAGCACAAACACGGCTGAGATGCCAAATTCAGGAATTAGCTGAGGTAACATGACGGCTCACAGACAGCAGCGGCATACCTGTCACTCAAGTGACCACGCCCTTAATTATGCAGAATTTTAAGGCTTAGTATAATTTAAACGGTTGAGTTATAAAAAAAGTTCACCCCCCTCAGAGTTGTCATGAAGGGCAAAATTAGATATACAGACCAAAACCACAATTTGAACCAGACTGTAAACATGTTTTTTTCTGCTGTAAACTTGGCCATTTTAACATGGGACTCAATGAGATTCTGCTCTCTTCTGCAGCCTGTCCCTAGCGGCCAGTCAATGAATCACAGTTTAAGTCACTTCCATATTGGCTTCACAAGAAACTGGGGGAGGTTGCCGCTTGCATAGAATCTGGACGCGCTGGATGAAAACAGCGAATGAGAATGACACAGAAGAGAAGATACTGTTGAATAAAGTCGTTATTTTTGTTTTTGTTTCTGAGCAAAAAATTCTGGTCGCTTCATAAAATTATTAGGTTGAACCACTGTAGTCACGTTGACTGTTTTAATGATGTCTTTCTGGACCTTAAAAGTGGTGGTTATTGCTGTTTATCAACCAGTCCTTTCATCAAAATATCTTAATTTGTGTTCCGAAGATGAAGAAAGGTCTGAGGTTCAAAGACGGCCGTTTTCCCGGTCTTGCAACCAAAGATAGCCTTCGATAATTTCAGTGTCAGATCATCACGCAGTGTGTTTGCTGGTTAGACCATCTACTGACCAGCCAATAAAAATGCAACATGAAATCAACGCGACATGGCGCTAAAACTTAAAACTGCTGCGAGCTCTTTTCCCTTCTTTTTTCGCCGCTTCCTTTTTTTTCAGAACACATAAAAGCTAAACTGCCAAAGTGTGATTTTAACAAGGTCTTTTTCAACATGGTGTGATTTGTAACGATCTTATAGACCTTATGTAGCCCCGCCCCTTTTCAGCGCTGCGCTCGTTGTCTTTTGACTTCCGGCTTGTATTTCCACAGCGATCTTATGTATTTATGAATGAACTGCTCATTTTAAAATCTTCCCGTTCTACTGACATTTGTTAAGACACCCGCTTTAAACATTACAATGCTCATGATAACTTTTGTTAACTCTACAACACGTAAATCCACTTCACCAGCTAATTATTCTTCAACAGCGATGCCATATATGCCCAAGGAAGTCGACCGGAAGTTGAAGTCGGCCGCGTGCCGCCATCTTGTAGCAGAACTTCACTTGCGTTAGCCATCCCATTGACTCCCATTCATTTTGGCGTCACTTTGACAGCAAATAACTTTACATCTGAGGCGTTTAAAGACTCAATTTGTCCATTATTTATTTCTAAAGATACACGACAATGTATAAAGGGCTCCATTACCTTCTATGTTACATTATGGCCCCGTAGAAACAGTTTTTGTAAAAATAGGCTAACGATTGCGTCATAACCACTCGACTCTCTGTCGCACAGTAGAGAAATTACCGTACAGACAGGAGGAGAAGCTCGCAGGCAATAGTATGCATTAACTTAATATGGCGTACTGGCGTTACATTTTAAAATACTATACAAAATAATTAATCAGAATAATTACTCCTGCTCACTCACGCCAAAGAAACCCCGCTCAAGCTCGCCGTCTCTGCAAGATTAACGATGGCAGTTTGCACGCACAGCTACTAGAAGATTTACATCTGTCAGACAGGTTGCTGACGTCATCAAGCTTAGTTTGAGTCTGCGCGTCAGAAACGGAAGTGCTAAAAATCGCTAAAAAAATGGGCTTCACTTGTCTCAATTGAGTTCCAATGGGGTCGCTGTGTCCATTTCTTTTACTGTCTATGGTTTCTCTGCAAAAGTTTGTAAACATTGCAACGTTTCCTGGTGGGCGGGGCTTAGCTGGAGGAAAAAAGAGGCGCTGGACGCAATGTTGACAAGCGTAAGCTAGCACGTTTTAGGAGGGATTTATTAAACATGGATGCAGAAGAAGGTTCGGAACTGTCCGAATATGTACAGTCACTGACTCTGCGGGACCGTAACAGCTATTTTTGTAAATTAACTCTCGCGGATGGAAGCAGGCTGCCTGACCCGTATGCCATACGGCCACGGGAGTGGCATGAAGACTTGACGGGGCTGCCGAGGGTGGAGTGACCGGACATCTACACTTACCTCATCGAGTCACCAAGTGTTTACAGCCGAGAAAAGCTACGGGCATATAAATCCCTGGATGCCTACAACTATGTTATTAATGGTCACGTTCAGACATTACAATACAACAACGTAGGCCTACAGATCTTTGTGTGGTGCGGTCAGAGGTGTTGCCTAGCCAGAGGCAAGGCATGAAGGGTGACGTACCACAGCTGGGTGATCGTAAATCGGGACAACAGTACAATTTTAACAGCGAACTGCACTTGCATGTCAGTTTTAACCTAACAGTAAATAGACAACAATTTATAGTTTGCTGCAACCACTGTTATAAATCCTAATTAATATGTTTTAAAGTCATGAATGTATTACTCTTGAGGGAAAGATTTCATTGAAAACTTTAGTTTTGAACCAAAAGTGCTGTTCCTTCTATTCTGGCAGCCAAAAACACAACAAGACGACATTTTAAAGTCAAAACCTCAAACTTTTAGCGCGCCTGCTATGAGTTCTTCCTTATGTTTTGCCTCCAGCTAGAGCGGTGACGTCACAGTGACGTAGGTCACAGTGACGTAGGGGTCTTGGATTGCTAAAATCGTGCAGCGTATCCCAGGCTTTACGGGTGTGTAACGACATGAGGGTGGGCAATTAAAGGTGCTACAGAGGATGTTTTGTTTTATACTGATTAAAAGACTATTTATCAGGTGCACTGAAATGAATAATTTTAATATACATCATCTGTGCACGAGGTAGGGCCTTAAAAACATCAGCCAATCTTTTACGCGATCATCGCGTAAACGATTGGCCCTCTGGCTTGTCAATCACTGCCATTACGTTCCTTGTGCGAGATGTGCGCGGCTGCGCGCTCCAGTAACTTTCCACACTCCACAGGCGCCGCATGCAATGTTTTTGTCAGGAGACAGGAGTAACAACTGCAGATTATGAGTTACCTGCGGTGAGTCCAACATAATGAATCCACTAACACGACACAGCGAATGCCGGTGGTAAACACTCGTGTTCCAATATTCGTGCACGAGTTTTGGGAGGCGTTCCCTCGAAATGAGCTGTGAAGGTGGGGCATGCGCTTGTTTCAAAAACTCACTAACAGTCTTTGGTTTCTCAGTCGACGAAAAAATCATCTGTAGCACTTTTAATAACCGAATTTTAATTTTTGGGGTGAACTAACCCTTTAACACATACTTTATAAATATAATTTAGTTTCTGCATGGTTTCAGTAACAACAAAATTTGTAATTTATTCAAGGTTTGTATTTTCACCAAGCGGTAAAACGTTTGTAAGTCGCGTTCGATTGTGCAGGTAACGTTACAACAATAGAGCGTGTGAACTCTTGAGAATTCAGGTATTTAGCAGTGACATTGTCAGGCTTTTCTATTTACAACTAAGTAAGTTGATTCACAGCAAAAAATACGATAGCATCACAATATAAAAATGTAATATGTAACAATAAAGTTTACAATGGCTTTATAAATTAATTAAAAAACATAAAAAAGCAACATACAACTAATGCACATTCTTTGCTCTACATTTTCTAGAAGCAGAAGTGTTGTTATTTTGCGCACCTACCATCGTAAACACGACTTCCCACCTCTTAAATACGAACTTCCCAGGACTAACACGCCCACAACTCGTACAGATCGGAGCTTAAAGAAACTTAGGAGCTTCCCACTGGTATTTACGACATTGTGGTGGCATTCATGTCGGTTCTGCTCGTAAATACGATCTTTCCGACATGATTTGAACGCACCATTATTACCCATGGACATGTTAACGTAATTGGAAAATGCTGTTTGGCGATTTCCTTTTCAGATTATTGTGTTAGTGAGGACAATTGTTTGATTATTGAAGTCTGTGTAAGCATAGCTCTTGTTTCAGATGGAAGCACAATAATCTCAGAACTGGAGGTGCTTTTATATGTCCTGCAGTACAAACAGTAGTTACTCTTTGTTCACTCTGGATAAAAGCGTAGCCTAAATTGTTATTTGTTCATAGATATCATACCCCCTAAATTAATTTTGTGAAAAGCATTTAGTACAGTAATGATATTAAGGATCTTCTAATGTCAAAGCCACTGCACATTAAAAATTTACATGGTGCTAAGTAGGTCATGATAAATGCACAGAAAAATGACTTTCATTATATGATGATGAGGATAGTTAATACACGAGAATAATATATGAGGAAGGACAGTGGGGGTATGAGAAGTAAATACGCCGGTCCTCCATTGGGTAAAACTCTAATTAACGTGAGTGTGAGGTACTCATCAGAACAATACCTGAGAAATGGGGCAGGAGCTCTTCACAGGATGCGGGTGTGACCTTATTAGTTAGAAAGATGACATAATTTCAATTGCAACGCAATGTGCTAATTGCAATGGCTAAAAGTAATATGTGAGCAGTGATTTATTGTGTCGTAATGGAATTCTCTATGATGCAATTTCATGTAATGTTAAATTGCATGGCAGGGTTGAACTAATTAATGGAGTAGATATATTTAAAATAGACAAGTAGTGTCATTTTGGGAGATTGAGTTTGCAAGAAATTACCAGACAGGAAAGGAATCATGAAACATTTATGCACTGTACCATATCCAGACAGATGGGCCTATCTGCCTCTGTCTGTCTCTGGAGACTGTGGGTAAAACATTAGCTGCGAGTGCAACTCTCTGATAGTTTGCAATATTACTATGATGTTGGGTTATGCTGTTTTCTGAGTATGAGGATAATGGGAAAACCAGCTGCTGGAAAATGAACTCATATGATTTAACCTAAGGAAAAATTAAGGCCAAATGAAGAGCCCTAAATAACAGAGTGATTGAAGAGTTCCCACTAAAACAGCCTGTAATTTAAGACCAATGTGTTTGAGAAACCAATGCTGAGAGTATCAATGGTTTAATACCTCTAATAATTTATATATATATATATATATATATGATCGAAAATACTGTAATGTGAAATATTATTACATATTAAAATAACTATTTTATGTGTATTAAATGAACTCCATCAGCCTTCAGTGTCACATGATCCTTCAGAAATAATTCTAATATGCTGATTTGGTGCTCAAGAAACATTTACTATTATTATCAAAGTAGAAAACAGTTGTGTTGCTATTTTTTGTGATGAATCTTTGTAACTAAGAGTCTTTACTGTCACTTGTGGTCAATTTAATGCATCTTTGCAGAGTAAAAGTATTCATTTTCTTTTTTGTTGAAGTAAAAAAAAAAACATTTTGAATGGTATTGTAATTTTTGTGTAAATGCATGTTTTCATTGTTACCTTTCCAATGTAAAAATGACATTACTCAAATTCAGTTATAATGACAAAGACCTTTTAAAGCATTAAAAATGCACCACAGTCTCTGCAATAATTTTATATGATAAGACTCATAATTATGATCATGGCTAGATTAATAATGAAACTACTTTTTTAAATATTGCAATCACATTCCATAACAAGTGTAAAGAAGAAATTGGCAATGCACTCAAGGAAAAACTGGTTTCATTCAAGGAGTTGTGTAACACGGATTTCTTGGAACATGATGTTTATCACCAATGTGGCAATTGGTATTTACAGTTATGACTACACAGAAAATGCTGCACATATTTTTTACATATCAGACCATTTTCTTTTTTATAATACATTGCTTTAATTCTGGACACCAGCAGCGTGTTTTACCAGTGGAATGCAGGGGCATTTTTACACCCTCTGACCCAGATGTAAAGGAGAGTTCAGGGCAGAAGTGCCAGACAACGCCAGCAGTAGGGATGGGACGGTTGAGTGTGTCCTATAGCACACCCCCTGCTGTGCATAGACCAGCCCCAGCCACACGTCTCCCGACCGGCTCCAGCTGTAGAGGTGCTGCTCATCTTTCATAATTCATTACAGGGGCCGAGACACAAAGCAGGCTGCCTGCAGGCTGTGCTATGATGATGTAAAAAGTGCTGCATTATTCATAGGATACGTTATGTTCTCTGCTTCAGACCGAGTGAAGGTCTGCCCTCTGAATCACTGAGTGATTGGGAAAGAGGGCAAATGTCAATGTGTATTGTGGTGACCCGAATGATTTGTGAAAATGCTCCTCACAAATAATACACCAGGTCAGCATGAAACTGTCACCACGCTGAATTCTACGCAAGGATGGACATCACAGCTAACAAAAATATTTTTGAAGATCCTTTTGCTAATGTTCCCATTAAGATTTGAAATCAAATATCTGAACATTCAGAACACTATTAAAGACTAACTGTGAACCAGGGACGTTTCCTCCGAGGAGGCAAGGGAGGCAGTGCCTCCTCAAAAAAAAAAATAGGAAGAGAAATGAATCCATATTACATATAAAACAACACAAATATTACAAATTCTCTCGTATTTCTAAAAGAACACTGCCTTACAGCGACACCCGCAGGTAAAGTTACAGCAGGAGTCATGCCTCTCTTTCCACTCATAGTAAACCATTAACAAACATTCTATTAATGTTACAGTAGGAATGTTTGTTCAAAACTTCAAGGCCCTGTTTACACTACTCCGTTTTCGCTTTAAAAAGCATAACTTTTGCTACGGTTACAACTGTTGTTTACACTACTCTGGCGTTTTCTCCCATTGAAAACGGAGACTTTCGAAAACGCTGCAGAGTGCAGACCCGTTTTAGTTTGAAAATGCCAGGGTTGCCTTTCAGTATAAACGGACCAAAACTGAGACTTTTGAAAATGGTGGCGTGGCTGCCCACGTTCACCCTGCGTATCCTTGACGACCGTGTAAACAGTAACATGGAAACTGAACTGCAATCTTCGCTGGCTTTGTTGCCATTTTAGCAGCCACTGTTAAAATGTTAACTGTTAAAAAGGATTAGTTCACTTTCAAATAAAAATTTCCTGATAATTTACTCACCCCCATGTCATCCAATATGTTCATGTCTTTCTTTCTTCATTTGAAAAGAAATTAAGGTTTTTGATGAAAACATTCCAGGATTTTTCTCCATATAGGCCTAGTGGACTTCAATGGAGCCCAAAGGGTTGAAGGTCAAAATTACAGTTTCAGTGCAGCTTCAAAGCATTCTACATGATCCCAGATGAGGAATAAAGGTCTTATCTAAAGAAACCATCGCTAATTTTCTTAAAAATAAATAAATAAATAAATTATATTTTATAAATAATTGTTATATACTTGCACTAGCATATCGTATATGACAATTTAGTTCAAACTTTGGCCTGTGGAGGGCAGTAATACACTTAGCAGTGTCTACACTGCTGGAATTCTAATAGAGAAGAAGAAGAGAGCTAGTTCAAGATGAGAATTTATGGTTAAAATGTATAAAATTTTACATTTTTTTTAAAGAAAATGAGCGATGGTTTCTCTAGATAAGACCCTTATTCCTCATCTGGGATCGCTGTAAACTGTAATTTTTACCTTCAGCTGTTTGAGCTCCATTGAAGTCCACTATATGGAGAAAAATCCTGGAATATTTAACTAAAATAACTAAAATGTGCTTTTAATATACTTTCTCTGTATTTAAAAAAATATATTTAGCTACCACTTGTAGTACACTATGGGTTCAAATGTACTATAAGAGGTATCTAAATACATTTTTTAAAAACAGAGATAGTATATTAAAAGCACATTTAAGTTAATATTTCATGGTGTCTCAAAATAGCACAGTTGAGATGTTCACTTAGATGTTCTTAAGATTATCTTAAGTAGTACTAAAGTAGAATTTTTAGTATATTAAGTACAAAATTAGTGCACGAAAATAGAGCACTTTAAGTATATTGTAGAAATGTACTTTTTTTTTCACCTGGGGTCTTCAGGCAAAAGTGGTGTACATCCAGTTGACTCCTTTTCCTGTAACATTCTGTACATTAAATTACTGCCTATATAGTTTTGAGCAGTAACTCATGCAGTCATTTATGAGTCACTCAATACAAGTCTTACCAGTTCACAAAGCAGCTTAGACACTCTTTTATTTTTAGGAGTGAAGGGATCTGAGCACTCTGAGTCAGAGACAACCTTTTCATTAAAGATTTATAGCCTCAGGAGATGCAAAGACATTTCAGTTTAGAGTACAATCACCAGTATTGTCCAGCAAGAATATGTGCTCCATATTACAGAGTTTCTTTCAGATACTGTAGTTTTACTCCTGCTTGTTGTCACAAAGTTTTAGATACATATACATTATGGAAAAGGAAATGATCTGTCTGCGTGGACGCAGAACCTGATTTCACCAAGTGCAACATGTTCTTGGATCAACGTTCCAATCAGATTTGAGGGACAAGTTTACAGTTTATGTCAAGTTTAGGCTTCTACATCAGAATTATTCACCTGTCATTTCCCTCTGATTTTAAGGATAACTTATAGGTAGGGGGGTAGGGATATAGTTAGGATTACATTTTCGGACAGGAATGTTGTTCCGGGATCAACAAAATACGTTGACCAAAGAACACGTCTAATTCTGTAAAATATAGGCCTACGTGGACGTAGGAAAACTATCTATTATGATTATGTTTCTAATGGACACTGTGAAAAACTACAGTTTACATGACACCATTTTCAACTAAAAACTGAAAACTTTTTATGCATTTTGGCTGTTCATTTACACAACATCTGTGTTTTGAAGGCCTGAAAGTGCAAGATTGTAAACTACAAAAATGCAAATTTGCGTATTACGTGTTCAGTCTATAGGCGCATAGTGTTTCTTTACAAAGTGACATCACCAACTACTGGCCTTGCATGAATAGTACAGCTTTTTAGTCATTTTTGCGGATCCATGTCAACAGGGATCCTTTTGACAACGCTGTCGTCTGTACGTGAAAAACTTTTCAGTTTTTAGTTCATTGCTGTTGTGTAAACGTACCCTTAGTGAGTGACAAGTGACAATTGTGATGATGTCTGGGCAGATCTTTGACTGCGGATGTGTTTGGGGTTTGGGAATTTGGAGCAGTTTGACCCCACTTGGAATGCGACCATGTCTGAAAAGAGCAAAGCGGTAGTTTTTTGTCTGAAAAATTGCCAGAGGGCTTGTGAAATTCAGTCAGTGGCATAACAGGATCTCAAACAGACCTTCATAGTTCCACAACAGAAACCTGCAAAGAATTACAAATCCAACAGGACAAAACATGCCTCAGCAGAACCAACATCTGCATCTTTCTATAATCTCTGCAACATTTTTCATGCTATTTTGTATTTTTTCGAGTTGTATGCAGATAATTTAGTATTATTCATATAGTATTATATTATTTATTAATTTTAATATCACAAATAAAATTCATTTCTAAATAGCTTTATTTCAGTTTTAGTAATAGTAGTACTTAAGATTAAGCTTATTTATTTCAGTTGCCAAGGCAAAATTAAAGAAGTTTTTTCCTGTCTTTTACTGTACACTGTAAAAAAAATCCCAGTAAAATTGACGGTAAAAAAACGGCAGCTGTGGTTGCCAGAACTTTAACGTAAAAAATACAGTAGCAACGTAAAAAAAAAATCTGTTAAATTTACGGTAAAATAACGTATTTCATTAACTGATATAATGTTAATTTACCAACCTAATGAAGTACTAATATCTGTTTTGTACTTTTATTATACACTGACAGTCACCAAACACAGTGATGATGAGAGTCACATGATGAATCAAAGTTCATCACAAGCAGCTTTTCCACAAGCTGAGAAGGACAACACTAACATATAGAAGGTGCACACAGTGTCATTCACACACACACTAAACACCATCATTATAACATGCATGAAATTTTAAAAATGCAATAAACATTAATTTAACAACATTAGATGTAACATAAAACCCTAATGTACATAACTGATTAGAAAAAAATGAGAAAAACTAAGAAGAAAATATATCAAATGTGAAGTGTCACGCAGGGAATTGTGGGAATGTCAATTTACGGTTTTTCACTGTAAATTTTACAATTAATTCTTATTTTTCACTTCCAAAAACTGTGAATTTAATGGTATTTTACCGTAAAATTACATTAAATGTACCGTTAGATCTATTACAGTTATTCACTGTATATAGTACGGAAACTTTCTGTAAACCAATTGACAGTTTTTCACCGCAGCATTTTTATAGTCTTTTACTGTTAAAATCACGGTCATTTTTGTATTTCCTCATATTCTCCAGTCTCTGCTCGGTTATCTTAGTTTCTGTGTCAGTGCATTTGAAAGTACAGAGCAGATTCCAGTGTTATCAAAAAAAAAAAAATGTACCCATTCATCTCTTATCATTTTACTTAGTTCTGCATCTCACTAATTGAATGGGAGGAAACTTATTGCATTCATATTTTCAAAGAAATTGTTCAACCTCCCACCATGAATAAATTCATGGCATTAAACAGGAACAACAACAAGCTGTCTGACAAGTTGCCTCATTGCTTGCTCTGTAGACGCTCGTTTCATTTGTGTTATGACTGAAGCTAGTTAATAATGCATTTCAGGCCTTTTTATCTTGTATTTCAGAGCTTTCCATTTTCAATAATGCTTTTATTTTGGGAGAAAAAGACAGCAGGATAATGGACAACCCAGCCTGTCAATTAATCCCAAAAGTGATTGTAGGTTTTTTGCAAGTTTTTATTAGCTTTGCCACACCCTGTTATCTAAACAGTCTCATCTGATACTCTAAATGGTTAAACACACCATTACAAAGTAGTATTTGTAACAATTACTGATCACTCGAGATTCTCCTGTCTAGACCTTTGTGATCAGTGGGCTTGTCCTCTCTGTTGTGTAGGTCTTGGTTTCTGTCACTAAAAAAGGTGGTGCTAATCAAAGAAAAACAACAACAACAACACCCTCTCACTGATACTGCTTTACGGTATTGTTTATTTGGGCCTTGGTCTGTTTTTTGTCAGATCTTGGTTTCAGATATTGGGTCTTTGTATGGGCGTCTGGTCTTGGTTTGACAGACTCCAGGATTTCGGTTATCAGGAAACCAGAGTATCTGAAATCTCTTGTATGCTTTGATGCATAATGAAAGTGATAAACGTTATCCGGGTAAGTGTGTGGGATAAAGGAGACTGATATGTCATCTGAGTGTTTCATTAGAATGATTCAAAAATGGGTTTTAGTGGCTCTGGAGAATATTATGACTTGAAAATGGGGTAAATCTGAAGAGTTAAAATAAAAAAGAAACCTAAACATGAAGGACCAAACCCAGGGATACAAAACTCCCCCTCACATGATCTTTTTGAGGTTTTCTCACAAAAAAAAAAAAAAAAAAAAAAAAAACTTGTTTGGATGTAGAGAAGGAGCAGCAGTTATTTGGATGTAGAGAAGGAGCAGCAGTTAGCCATAAGCATTCATAAACAGGGTTTCAGACAAATACAGTCGGTTTAACATTTCACTGCAACACTTTGGCTGTCATCTTAAGCATGTTGAATATTAGTTCAAATGAAATAGACTAACAAACATCACAATGTTGAGACTATTTCAGAGCATTAACCACCATTCATTGTCATTGAGGCAGAGATGAGTGTTTTTAGCACGTTACAGCAACAATGTTCAGCTAAAACTTGGCAGAACTAAAATAACAAAGAGTCATCTCCAAAAACGTTGTTTTGTTAAGGGTTTGTGAGTTCCCAGCATGCATTACGGCATGAATAAATTATACAGTTACTGTTAAAGGATTAATGTTTTACTATTTTATGCTTTTATTGTTGTTTTTGTCATTATGTCGGTTAGTTGGGCTATTTGATGTGTGTTGATGTTCATTTCTTATATTTTTGCTTTATTATATGTTTGTATGCAGAATTTTAAGGGTGTGCTATACATGAAACATCTTCATGTTGTAAAAAGCCTTTTCTTATGTTAGTTGATTCGCTGAACAAGAGATCTGTTGTTGAGAAAGATTTAGCAATGTATTGTGTCGTCTTTGTTTTTTGACTTTTCTGAGCTGTTTTTGTTGACAAAAATGAAGCTGAGATATTTTGAGTTTTATTTTATTTATTAAAGTGTGTGTAAAAAAAAGTATATAATATCTTCTGCACGTTAATGTTATGACTAGGCAAGATTATACTGCATGGATGATGTCTTTATAGTATCAGAACATCAAAGAATTCAAAGGTCCTCTACATGTGGTCTGCCTTTCAGGTCCTTTTAGAAGTTATCAAATATTTACATGCCTATACCATCATATCCTCTCATAAAAGGTTCTCATATATTACCACACCACAAGAATTAGAATCGTTTAGAATTTTACAAAAGAAGTGCAAGCTGTTTTATGTTACATTATATCATTAAACGTTTTTTTAATGCAAAATAAATGACTGAAAAGGAAAACACCTCATAATTGTAGTGCAAGTGCAGGTACAATAAAAAGCCCTTCTCCATTGGAAATGTTATAATGGCACAGTTTGATATGCCACAATCTATATAACAGAGAAGAAAGGGGGAAAAAGAACCCTGGGGAAAAGTGGGGCTATAAACTCATATATAGAGCATGAGAAGGCGGGGGGCTCTTATCCGACACTCTGTGTTAATGGACGCTTTGCATTTGCCGGGTCATGCTGAAGCTCTCACAAATTGTGAGATGGTCTCCAACCATTACGGACCACAGACTGATTGATTCCTGTAAGCATTACGAAGCTTAAATTACTTAAGTTACTGAAAAGGGCACACATGCAACAATTACTGTCCCTCCCTCACCTTCCTTATGAGTTCAATAGTAAGTCAATAATTCATATACTGAATGTGGATTCACTTTCCTTAATGTTGGTTCGAACACATTCATGTATTACTTCACTCATGTTATAGAGTTGAACACTGTTCCGGTTTTCTCATTCATCTTTAACATGCTAAAATGTTTTGTACACAATCTGTGGGGGAAAAAAAATGGCTTTGCTAAAAGGAGTAGGCTATGTATATGCGGAAGACACCTTGTTATTCAAAGCTTGAGGCTGAGAGTTGTTCTTGCTGGGACTGGAGTATCTTCTAAAGATGGCCCAAGGCTGTGGGCTCTAATCTCTGAGATGTGTGCATCACCTGGACCAGGTCTTGTGTTGGATCTGTCCCTCAGAGCCCACGGCACAACGACAAGAAAGCAAAACAGTCAAATTTAACAGTGTACAGGAAAGTCATTTCATAAAACTGCCTCATGAACCTGTCATTTTTCATCTCTTTGAAATAATGATTATTTTAAGCCTTTCAAATCTTCAAACCACATCACAGCAGGGAGAAAAAATAATCAAAACCCCCTGTCCCAATAGAACGTATCAAAATTATAGGTAAGTAACCTGTATTCTCTTATTTATGCCTTTATACTCTTTTTTTGTTTGTTTTAACAGGTCTCTGCCTCAAAGGGCTGAAGGATTATCTGATTATAAAGGGTCTGTGAAAATGATCTGTTTCACTTTTTCAGGGCCTGTGAGGTCATTTTCTTTTTCCGCAGGATGATGTAATGATCAAGTACTGGTTACACCTGAATAGTGTCACAAAAACCTCAATTTAAATGCCCATTTCATTATGAACAAGCTCATTAACATGGTTGGGAAAGCTCAAAATGAATAAATAAATTGTATATAATAAATGCAACAACTAATGTTAGAACAAATATGTATTTGTTCCTTTATTTAAAAAAATATTAATAAAATAATAAATTATATTTAATAATAAATTTATCAAAATTACCAATAAAGTAAAAAATCTAAAAATAATAAAATTAAATTGTGGGCAACAGTGTGCTATTAAAAGCAAATGCAAAGTAACAACCAATCCAATCTTCCATGATCTCACTGCCAAGCTCAGTCAGATGAACTAATGAAGCATTCATGCATTTGAGTTTGGCTATTGACTGACACTGAGCAGGTCATTAAGGGCATCCACACCTCCCACAGACCTGTAGATTACGTCAGGGTCAAAATGTCATCCTCCACTCTCAGCCCCCACCCTCCATTACATTCAATGATACATACATATAATGAGGCTATGCAGCTTAGAGACACTCATTCACACTCTGTGGAGCGGGTGAATTTCCCTTTGAGCATATTAGAGGAGAGCTTTTTTCTCTCACACTTTTAATTGCAGACAATCTTATGCGAAGCTCACACCTTTTTGGGCCCCTGATTGTTGTTGGTTTGTACTAATTTGAGGCGAAAGCTTCTTATCAGCATAATTTTCACCCTGTCTGACATTTTCTTCTGGGGACTATTCATGAGACTTTGCAACATCATGCATGCAATAAACAAAAACATAATAATTTGTGAAAATATATTAATTATTCAACTAAACCATTATATTAACAACAAAATGAACCACTAAAACACATAGGTAAAATGTGCATTAAGAGAAATACTGTGCCCTGTTTATGAACTCACAGGCTCTCCTTTGAGAGCGAGAATCATCATGGCTTGCCTTTGTTCCTCATGCATTCAGTCTCGTATCTATCAGGCGGGCCATTAGGAGGTGTGAGGTAGTACAATACAAACTGAGGGAACACCCCACCCCTGTGCCCACACTGAGATGTGTCTGTGTGTGTGTGAGAGAGAGAGATGGGGGATTTCAACTAATATTGGGGCAATAAAATGCAAAGGAGGAGAAAAAAAGTGGCTAAAAGAGAGGAGGGATATATAATGGAGGGAAGAGGAAAAAGAAATATGCAAATGATGCAACTCTCTTGATGTACCAGGTTTACTATTCGATCTGGAGAATCTCTCGTCTAAAGGCTCTTTCATTCCCGGTTTAACCTGTTCGACTGATTTTATGTATTGCACATCATTTGATTAAAGAAACAACATAGCTAATGCATAGCTAATATTATTAGCTCTATACTACTGCTGCCTTATAGTCACACACAGCTGCAATGTCTAAAATGCATGTCAAGGCATGTATAAATAAGCATTGGAAAAAATGCAGTTTTTACTGTTTCTTATGTAACAGCCTTCCTCTTTATGTAAAGCACTTTGAATTGCCATTGTGTATGAAATGTGCTATACAAATAAAATTGCCTTGCCACCAACAATACCTACTGATTGTTTTGACGGATAAATCTAATAGTATACTCAGGTATTGCTTAATATCCCTAAACTAGTGGTCTATTTCTGACTCTAAGTCTCTCATCGTTCAAAACAATATTCAAATACTTTCATCAGTTTTAAAAATTGCTGGGGGTGGGGAAAAATGGCAGTATTTGGAAGGCAAATCATGTTTCAGGCCTACATTTATGTCCGATTTATTGTGGTTTTAGTTAAGTTAAATAATTGTAAGTCATTTTGGAGGTTTATTGAGAATAATTCCTTAACTTTCTGAGGAAGTCTTACGCATTCTCATAAGCAAAGATACAAAAATAAATAGTGCATTTAATATGAACCAATGTCTTCCAGCATAACCTGTTTATACAGCCAAATCAAATATTACGAAAACAATACTATAGTAAAGTAGAACTGCAGAGGATCACAGGACAAGATAAGAGATGTGTCATAAAGTGTTTTCTAGTAGGTTAAATTAGTTTATGTACACAGAGCAGGGGAGGAGCTTCAGGAGAGACCTATAACCGACCGTCACAGCTTCAACAGATGAGACACGTGGGGAACAACTCAAAGTTTGAATTTTACTGACGCACGCTGCCTATATTGTAGTTTCCAGATCATTATCCAGCAAGGACGCTCTAACGCAAGGATATTATTTCTCAAGTATCCCAGACTGCCGAAAGATGCACTGGACCGCCTTTTTAACGTGTCTGCTCACCGTATCCCTGATGAATCAAGGTAATACAGATTAATTTGTCATTTTCCTTATTTAGAACGTCGTTTTAGATTGACATTAACAATGAGATGGACCAATGAAAGAATGGAGCAGTGTTACTTTTTAAGATTTCTTGTAAAAACTTATTAGAATGAACGCACACGTTCTGAAATAAATCTTTCTAAAGAGGAAACGCGCGCGCCACAGTTTCACTTGGAATTCTGTCCAAAGCTTTTGCTTTTAATGGAATTATTTTTGCTGCCTTCGTCAACAACAGAATAACGATGAACTATGGTCTTCTCCGTATAAAAGTAACATTTATTTCGATACAAGCTCTTTGTCCCCGCCCCCACCTTTTACTACCTTTTGCTTGCACCTGTTTCTCTTGTGGAAAAAAAAAAAAAAACTGTGGTGGATATTAGGCTGTACGAGTTAAACCTTTACTCATAGGTAGTTAAAATCAATTAATAATTTATTTGAGCCTATATCACAGTGCCTCTGTTTGTTTCCATTTCGCCTGTCTCATATAATAAAATGCAGGGGCGCTGGTTTTCATAGCATTAGTTGTCTTGAGTGCATCAATAGCATATTCAGGTAATGAAATAAAGGACACAAAAGACTGGCTCGTAAACATCTTGTTATTGTAAAGCACCAGCGCGTCTGTCAATGCAACTTTACAGAGACACATTCGCCTTTTGGGCTGGAAAACCAAAAGCATAATGATAGCGTGTCATGTGCTGAAAGATTGTTGCTTTGGAAGACCAACTTAAACGTGTCGTGAGTTGTGACGGTTTTGTCCTTAGTTGTGAGAGGAAAAAGTGAAATTCTTTAATCCAGTGCTGGGTATTTTGGATTATACTTAAAAAAAGCACAAAAATAGCTACTTGGGGTCGGGGAAACATTTTTATTGTTAAACATTTACTTCATGTTCAATGAAACTAGGTTTCTACCCAAAGGCAAATGAGACAAGATTTGGTCATGGGTCTGTTTGAGTCATTCTTAGTTAGCAAATTGTTGTTTCATTTACACCCGTGACTGTTTGTCTACTAGATTGGCCAAACTGAGTTTACAACTAGTTTAGTGCAGCATCTGTTTTTTGTTCTCTCTCCACCCCTCCCCCACAACCCCCCTCAAAACACACCATCTGCAATGTCACACCCTGTATTTCTAGTTTAGCTGGTGGGTTTCTGTCAGTTTGCTGCAAAAATTACACCTTTTTGTCTAAGTCTGCTCTTCAGTGATAAACTTTGCTTTCAAGACATATATTTCTATAATATCTGAACTGAGTTCTCAGAGTTCAGACTTATTTGTGGTGAGAAATCATCTCCTGGTAATTTTGCTTTTTTTATTGATTGGCTTTTGCATTGCAGAACTAATTTGTGTTTTCTCATTATCTTTTATGGACATACGTTGACTAGAAGTTTTATTCTAATTCTGATTTCAGATTAGTTTTAGTCAGAAACCTTGGTATATAATCCTAATTGGTTAATGAGTACATTTATTTTTTACATCCTTTTTAGAATCTTTTATTCAAAGGTGAATCAACCACTTAGAGTTACATGTCTGACCTACTGCAAAATCCATTTTATAGTCCCATTATAAAAGAAAGCAAATATAGCGCAACAAAAGGCTGTTTGCTTAGATTAGATGCAATTCACAGGGCTTG
The DNA here is from genome assembly GCF_018812025.1 of Megalobrama amblycephala. Taxonomy (NCBI): domain Eukaryota; kingdom Metazoa; phylum Chordata; class Actinopteri; order Cypriniformes; family Xenocyprididae; genus Megalobrama; species Megalobrama amblycephala. The sequence continues at coordinate 28,645,207 of NC_063059.1, read as the reverse complement.
TCCATTCATACATTTATTAATTTGCTTCCCGCAGTGAAAGTACTACTATTGTCATCCTCTAGCTTGTACTCCTGTCTTCTTTACCGCAGAAGTACTCTTTCACAGTGCCTTCATAGGAACCAGTTTATCTGTCATCAGGCAAGACAAGAGAGCAATTGTCCAGTCAAAAGAGAGGAGACACATTGTTTTACAACAGGATAGGCATGTGTGTGCTTAACAGTGGCACTCTTGACTTGCAGAAATGCGTCCATTGAGATGCATGAAGTCCCCCATGGTTCTCCGTAACCTCCAGTGCACTTTCTTGGATCCACCCTGAATTTCGGGACAAAAAGTCAGGTTGTTTCACTCTTATTATTCGGCTTCTCAAAGACCCTCTTCGAACCCCTGCTGACTTTATTGTTTGGCAGGTTTTTTTAACTAATGCGTGTACAATTGTGACATCTCCCACAGACTCTTCTCTATTTGTAATTAAATTCAACTGTATACTCCCCACCGAGAAGCCGTTATCTCACCCAGGTCCTTTACATGCACTTCTGTTGAGAAAGACATTGGGTTACCATATGAATTACTGCAGCGCATACTTCTGTTCTCTTCATGCATTTCAAAAGCACCACTAAGACTGAAGTATGAAATTGTATGTATTGCAAGAGGTGTGCGTTAACCCCATTGAGGTTGACGCAAATCCATTTGGTTTGCAAATACTTGTGTCTGTTTCTCTTCTGTCTTTGACCTGAATCATTCTTTTGAGTTCAGGTAATTTTGTTAGACTGCTTCTTGCTTTTGCTTTTTCTGCAGTGTTTTCATAGTAGCAGCTGAGAGGAAGCATCTGCACTGTATATGTTCAATTGAAAGCTCTTAATCCTGCACTGTTAGCGCTGGGATTCAGGAAATGAAACCAGCCATTACAATAAAGCCGCCTACCCCTCCTTTCCCGCCTTCTCTCTCTCTCCCCCTCTCTCTTTCTTTATCTCGGGTAAGGTGAAGCTAGTGTCAGAATTCTAAATCATTTTTACTCCTGCCCCTTCACTTCTGCTTGTTTCTTCGTGTGTCACATTTCCTTCTACAGAACCGCCTTTAGGCATAACCTGAGAGATTTTTCGAGTTGTTTTGAAATGTTTACTGTGTTTTGCATATTGCCGAAGTGCTGTCACCATCTCGGTGGTTTCATCCACGTGTTCCACGTTGCATTTCTCACTGGTCAGGCAGCATTTTTTATTAGTATTAGACAGTAAACCATATTAAAAATGAAAGCAACTAGCTGTGCTTGTAAATCTGTAAAGGTGTGGGCACATTTGCCATTTCCCCCCCCCCCCATGCAATTAGGAATTTTGCATGAGGGCAAATGGTTTTCCCTCATAGATTTTTGCAAGTGGTTAAAGTGTCTCGTGGATTTGTTGTGTTGACCAACAGCAATCTGCTTGCTTTGAAAGTGACTTCTGTGTGAGCTGTGCCTCATACATTGCTACACTAGTGACAATGGACCTTGTTTTCTTATGAAAATTAAAAAATATCACCTTAAAATATCAGTCAACCTCTACTTTGTTTCTTTGAAAGTATTGGTCAGATCAAGTTTTGGTACTATTCAGAGCTGTTTCAAAGAACTCGAAATGGGTGCTAATGTTGAGCAGCAGTAGAATGGTAAACCATGATCAGCTAGTCATGTCATAGATATGTGTCGTGGTAAGCCAAAGTGTTGGCCTTATTTTAACTTCCTGGCTGAATGTTTTGATGGTCTTCAAAAACAAGCTTTGTCTCAGCTTATATATATATATATCAGCATGTTGTTGCAATGCAGACAAAGTGGTCTGCACTTGTGGTGTTTCTTTCTCGTTTCTGTTTCTTTTTTCCAAGAGCAATGATCACCTGCCCTTAACATTTATGGCCCTTCTCATCTGTGCGATTGGCCTGTTTCTTATCAAGGTGGCAGTTTGAATATGTTTTGACACAGGAAGCCACCTGAAAATGGAAAAACTCTATTACTCGCCCTCATGTCTTTCCAAACCCGTAAGACTTTTGTTTATCTTAACAAATGAAGATATTTTAAATTGAATCGAGAGATTTCTATACTTCCATTGACAGTCCACCATGCAACTACCACCTTGCTGCTTCAAAAGGTTCATAAAGAGATCTTAAAACGAATCCATATGAATCACGCAGTTTCGTCCAAATTTTCTGAAGAGACACAATCGCTTTATATGATAAATGGATTGAATTTAGGCTTTTATTCACATACAAACATGAGGGTGAGTAATTTCTTTTTTGGGTGAACTAACTCTTTACAGTTTAAAACAGTGTTTTAGTTTGCCACCCAAGTTGCTTTAAAGTCAACATATTTATTCTTCTCTTCAAATTTGTGATCTTATTCTGAATGATTCACTGGTACATGTTATTCCAAAGAATGTTTGTCTTTTCAGATCTTTAAACAAAATGTTATTTGCTCTTCCTCTAAAACAACTTGATATTTCTGCTGATGTCACAGGTTATGGGGACTGTTTGAAATATTCATCAGATTATATGCAGCAGATTTTCATTCTTGAATCTGAGCCCGATTCCATCAGATTACGGAAGTAAAGCTGGTTGCAAAAAGCAATTCTCTTTGAATTTAAAAACATATTTCAGTTCAAAAGTCAGCCGTTTAATGACCCGCTATAATGTGGTGCGGGTTAGCACATAGGCTACTGATAGTGAAAAGGCAGATGCTTCGATTGTGTTTCTTTGGAAATGTTTCCTATTCTCAGCACTTCTGGCCTCTTTCCAATAATCCTTTGACATTATAACTTTGAAGCTTTTTTTCTTCGGAAAAGAATAAACTTTTCTTTAGTTTTCTTTCTTTTGTAGGAACTTTGATGTTGTCTGCTTTTGTGCTGGCATGCCTGCACAAGTAGTGAACAACAGCCACACCTGTCCCAGATGTCTGTGCTCTCTGTCAATATGAAAGCTATGCCTGGTGGCCTTCCAAAATGGCACATATTTCTAGTGTTTTCAACAAGCACAATTTATATGTAAGAATGTAGTGGTGTCAAGAGCATTGGAGTTTACATTCACTCTATAAAAATGTGTTGCATTCAGTAGCAAGGTATTATAATGAGGTGCCTCATGTTTGTGACGGATACCTTTAAAGTGATTGGAATTGAATTTATTCCATGTACTTTTAAGAGGTGGGAATGGATTGAAACATCTTCTACAATGTGAGACTTTTTGGATTTATACGGGATAGATTTTAAAGGGATAGTTCACCCTCAAGTTGTTCCAAATCTGTATTTTATTTTTATTTTTTATTTTTTTTTTTTTTCTTTCTTCTGTTAAACACACAAGAAGAATGTTGGGAACCAGGCAGTTGATGGTAGCCATTGACTTCCATAGTAATTTTTTTTCCTACTATGAAAGTTAATGGCTACCGTTACCAACATTCTTCAAAATATATTTTGTGTTCAACAGAAGAGAGAAACTCATACAGGTTTGGAACAACTTGAGGGTGAATAAGTGATGACAATTATTATTTTTGGGTGAACTATCCCTTTAAGGGTACAAAGTTACCTAGACTAAATGAGGAATTTTTTTTTTTTTTTTTTTTTTGTAGTAATTACTGGAATTTGTATAGGAGTTGGTTGGTTATACCTACTCAGACTTGTTAACCATTTATGGCTTCCACTTCATGGATATGGATGTTAAAGCTAGAGCGAGTGAGCAGCCATGTAAAGTTGCTACGACTTTCAAATAAGTCATATTTGAGGTCGATGGATGATAGATTTCCTGCCCGACATACTGTAATTACCACAAGGACCCACTGTTACGATCTACAATCTGTCCCTCACGGACTGCATGAGTTCACCACATTTTTTTTTTTTTTTTCTGTGACTGACTGATTAAATTTTAGAGGATCATGATCACCTGGTAGGATCATGTCTTCTCTAATATATGTAGAGAGAAACGGTCTCTGCTCTGGTAGTTCATCAACAAATACCAATATTCCAGCCAAATTATGGTTAAAATGCTTTTATGAAGTTCCTTCAAAGTCTGCAATGTATAAACTTCATTTAAGCTGTTTTCTAGGAAGCTTTCTGCAGATGTAGACCCTTAGGCTACAGGGATAATGAAGGAGACAGTTAAGGACCTTTGTGACCTTTTTTACAAACCTGGCCAGTCCCTGAACTACACAGGAATGTGAAAAAGATTTGCCTTGTTGTGTCAAAGCATCATAGTGGAGGAAAAAAAGAGAAAACTGGCTCATTAGTAGTGACATACTATCATGTCAGAGAGTTTTAAACCTAACATAATTCACGAGTTAATCACTCAGACAGAAAAGGCCTTGAGCTAGCACTCCCCAAGTTCCGCTGTCTATTTTTTTTTTTTTTTTTTTTTTTTGTTTGTTTCACTCCCTGCAGAGAGGAGTTCACAGTTGCTCAGCACACACCTACCAGCCATACTTTCTGAAATCAATATTTGCTCTGGTTTTGTTTACACAGATATAAAGGTGGTCTATATATGGGGCTGTATTGTTATGGGCCCTCTCACAACTTGGGAGGCGGCCCTTTTAGAGCCCAGAGAAGGAGCTTATTTAACTCTCAATACAAGCTCGCTGACCTCTGTGTTTTGGCACCAAATTTGATTGGTATCTCAGTGGCTGCAAGCAAACGCTGATGTTATGAACACAAGGGGCCCTGCAGGATCTCATGGAATGCAAATGCCTGGAGCCTCGAGGCATCTGGGAGCAGGGAGACTGGTTTTGGAAGAGATAAAGGTGCTCTCTCTGTCTATGCAAAAATACGAGACACCTCACTGTCTTTTGAAATGCTTTGAGATATGTTCAACAGAACACCTTTGATGTTAGGAAGGTTGTTAATCAAAGACCACATGAAAACTTCTGAGTCTAATTGCTGGAACATAAATTTGTGACGATTTGAAGTCAAGACTGTCTGCCTCAATGTGCTCATTAGCTTTACATTTTAAAGTGTCTGTTAATTTTATACTGCGTATCATGCATGCATGTCTATGTACGTTCATGCTTTGGTTAACTGATAACCTGGATGAACTTAGCAACTTGCTGCAACAGTTTTGACCTTGAATTCTCAAATATTACCAGGTTCTCATAATTTACATGATGCAATCGGGTCAGTGACATGACGCTCTTATTTATGCTCTCTAATAATTTATTGAAAAAATACATTAAAACGCAATTCACATCTCTTCTGTGAAAAGCATGATTCATTTCTAAATTATTATTATTATTTTTTTTTTTTTTTTGGGGGGCCATAAAATCAAAATATTTTAATATCATAATCAAGAAGAAATAAACCACATTAAAAAAAAATAAATTCTTGAAAAGAAAACCTTAAGCACTTTGAAATATTTTCTTTTTTTTCTAGTGCTTTCAAACGATTAATCGCGATTAATCGCATCCCAAATTAAAGTTTGTTTACATACGTGTACACAAACATGAATATATTTAAGAAATATTTATATGTATACATGTATATTTATATATAATCAATATAAATTGTATATAAATATAATATATTTGTTAAATATATACATGCATGTGTGTGTATTTATTTTATTTAAAAAAAAAAAAAAAAAAAAAAAAAAATATATATATATATATATATATATATATACCGTACCACACATATTATGTAAACAAACTTTATTTTGGATGCAATTAATTGATTAATCATTTAACAACACTATTTTTTTTTCTTTAAAATTAATTTAACAAAACAGTTTTTCAAATATTAATTCCCTCATGACAGTGAGTCATTGTCTCGAAGTCTCTTGAAATATCAGATAATTTGACAGTTAGTTCCGATTGTCATGTGGTGCAACTTTTTCATTTTTGAAAAATTATCAATTAATAATTGTGTATAAAAAAAAATATATATATATATATATATATTTATTTTATATATATATTTTATTTTATATATATATATATATATATATATATATATATATATATATATATATATATATATATATATATATATATATATATATATATATATATATATATATATATATATATATATATATATATATATATATATATATATAACTCAAATTTTTCTTGAAAATGGTGTGCACGTTTTTTTGAAACCAACTTGAATACAAAGACTTTGTTTTTAATAACATTGCACGTTTTAACTAAATTTGTAAAGATTTTTCCTTTTCTTCCTGACTCTAGAGTGATGGATTTTAAGATTCTGCAGCGGCAGCAGAATGAACATTCTGTCATAACCTTGCGCTAGTAAATTGCTTTGGGGTTAATGGACCTCCACGGAAGCTGCTTGACTGTATTTTGTTAATAGTTCTCTATTTAGTTTAATAGCCGCTCACGAATGGGGGGCTGTCAGTGAATCCTTTTGGGTCACTATTAAATCTGCCATGATCTGCTGTCTGACGCAGACATTCTTTAAGTTCCCCGAGGGGCCCTGCAATCAAATACATAATTTAGAACTTAATGGATGTGATTTCTGAGTGCACTTATCACTTATGAGTCCAACCTGCTTGATGAGTTTTGTTTTGAGAGCAATTTCATGCCCATCGTAGACTTAATTTATGGCATTTTCAAGGAAGCCTAATGGCTCTTGCATGTTGGAGTGAGTAAAGGAGGACATTTGGTGTAATAAGACAGACTCCAAATCAATTCCTAGGTTGTCTGTGTCTCCTGGATATTCACCATGGTGACAGGGCTGTTCTTGGCTACAACGGACACACGATCACTTAACTGACTCATCCTCAGGTTAATGGTTTGCGAACATCCTCTCGGCTTGTGAGAGCTGTTCTGAACCGATTAACCCGTTGTATTCCTTTTGAGCCTAGTACTACGGCATTCAAAATGTATTAATTGTTGGTTCATTGCCCAAATTTAAACATTTATAATTTCCTTAATGTTGTAAACATTGTATTCCAAATTTTCATTGTGGTCTCAGACTTTTAGGAAGTCCAACAAAACAACATTAGGACATTTAGGTTAGGTTAGGTTTATTTTAGAGCATTAGATTTAGAGTGTAAAAATGGCTGAAAGTCCTATAGTCTCTCTGTATGCTTTCAACGAATAATCTGGTTGTGCGCTACAGGCTCTAGGACATGATGTTCCCCATCAAGAGATTTTCAGCAGCATAGAATATTAACAACAGGTGCATGAAGAAGCTCCTGCAGCAGCACCTGTTCATGAAACAAAGCAGAGGGATGAGGGGGTTGGGAGGGCAGCGTCATTTGTTTACTTCACCTGGTGCTGGTTTTGAAGCTCTTAGGGCAATCTGACACTCAATCCTTTGCTCTTTTAGTGTGTCAGCCGGCATCCGTTTGCTTTAAGCTACTGCTACTTAATCATCCAGTGTCACCTAAAACAACATAGTCATTCTAAAAAACAGACAGCTATTAGATAAAATCTAATGGGGTAGATCCAGATTGTCCTGTCCAGTTTTTACAAATATATTCTGTAATATACAGCCAGTAGGTCTTAATCACAAAATAAACCCGAGAGGCTTGTCATCAGGGTCTTGTATGATCCTGAAGGGGTTTATTTTTAGCGCTCACTGTACTTTCTCACTTAATACACTGCTGCTTGCCAGATAAGTAAATGGACATAAAATATTGTTCTGAGTTGAAAGTAATTTATTTGTGAGTGGAAAAGAGACTTCACAGTGATACTAGAGTAGCCTGGGGCAGTGGTGAAATTTTAGCGGCCATTATACAAAAATATTTAAAGTGGAACTGAAAAGTCACCCTGTCTGTCATCTAAATGCATGTTATTGATCTAATTGTGATCAATTAATCAGTGCTTACGTTTAATTTTCAAAATGTTTTTGATCTCATAACATTTAATCAAATAGAAAAAAGCTTTTTTTTTTTCTTTTCAAAATGAAATAACTGGATCTTCTGGACGACGTAGTGATGTACGCAGGACTTATCCATTCATTAGGACGCTTAAACTCCACCCCTGCAGGCTTGCATTTAACTGCCTCCGCTTTTGAGTACAACGCTGAATTTTCAAAAACCAGACACAAACCAATGCGTAAAACCAAGTCCCCGCCCTACTTTTTTGCTTTCTATCACAGTATGGAAGAAGTGATCTGTTGGTGCTTAGGTTTCATTATGACTTTATACAGAATGGTGCAATTGACCAATCAGAATGAAGTATTCCAAAGAATACTTGTAATAATGATCCATGTTGCTAACGTGTATATTAACTTCCAGCCCATATGATACAATGAGGATTAGTATAGCAATTATTATTGTTTACATCCTTGCTCTTGTATGTCTTATTAAAAATATGGCCAGGAACTGAATACATTTTAACCCTTAAATGCATGACTGTTTCGCCAATCATTCTTACATATTCGGGTCTTTATCGACCCGGATCTATATCTAACACGGAAGGATCTCTACCTGTCGCGATAATATAAAACTCCTCTGATATTAGAGTAACAATTACAGAAGAATAAAATAAATCATATTTTGTTACCTTTTGGAGCTTGAAAGGGCTCCGTTTGAGCAGATGTTTTATGCCATCATCACTGTCCTCGTCAGAGCTCATTTCCCAGTAAATTCAGCAAATAATGTTCTAGTTTTATGTTTGAGGTCACGAATATGAACCCATTCGCAATCTCAAACGTATTCTCAAAACTATATAATTTTCAACATCTTCAAAATCAATATTTCGATCGCTAACAGCTTCACCAGATCAATCCAGTAAGAGTTACAGTCATATTTGATTGCGTTCAGTACTTGCTCTGCAGTAAATCGCTGAGCCATTTCATGTTTTTCTTATTTCGTTTTCTGTCTAAATGAGTCGTCACTTCAGCATTGTGTATCAGACATTGCCACCTTGTGGAATAAAGGTGAATTGCACTTATTCTGTCATCTAAGATTCAATTATTGTTGTGCAGAAAAAATACAAGTACACTCATACACACCTCGGGTCGTTAGCGACCCTATACAATTTTTACAAAAAATGAATACAAAAATAGGCATTCTTTTAGAATGTTATGATTTTTTTTTTTTCTTGTTATATTCTTTATAATGAATTGATTGAGGAATACCAAGAAGGTTGATGTCTAATTTTTTAAAATGAACGAGGAGGAGGGTAGTGAATGACATCCTGGGTCACTAAAGACCCGAGGTATGCATTTAAGGGTTAATGACGGGTCCATACATCCAGACAGTGGAAGAAATTTTAATTTTAACTTTAATTTCGATTAATCATAACTAGTATTTCTTTCCTTGAAGGGATAACATTTATATATGCTTTTGATGCTGAATGTCCTAAGTTAACACTTGGTCCAGAATTACTGTGTGCCTGAAAATAACAAAAGGAGAAATAAAACTAGACAGGGATCCAGTTTTGTTATGTATGTAAAACCTCATGACTGAGCTATCTAGATTTGCCACTACCTAGTAACAATGAATCTAGCAACCCATGTGAGTGTTGAGTATGAGGAGGAACAATTCTATATAGTATTTTAAATTTAGACTGCAGTACCCAATTTCAACTGCTAGCTGTCAATATTAGATACTGCACTTTTAACGTTGGCCGCTAATCTTTTACAGTATATACATAAATATATATTTTCACATCACAACAGCCACAGATTTCTGCATTTGTAAACCCACAATGAGTTGTATGGCAGGTTCAGTCAAGTTTTACCTTTCATGATGCATTTCAGTGGAATTTTTTTTTTCAAAAGTTGCGGTTTTGTGTGTCAATCTTATCTCGAGCTACTTTATCAGGCCTTCTGTTGACAGTTATCCATCTTAACTGCTGACGACCCATTCTCAGAAGTGCAGTTGTGACACAACAACCAGTTTTACTGGCTTTGGTGTTTGTCTAGAAATTGGATTCAGGGCTTTTTTCCCATTTGAATATTTAGTTTCTTGTTAATCTCGTGTCAAATTGATGTGTACCAAAGAAAACCCAAAGAGTCTGATCGAAGTAGTCAAAAGAAACTTTGAAAATCATTTAGTCAATTCACAGCTTTTAGCAAAAAAAAAAGAGCATAATTTTTTTTTTTTTTTTTTTTTTTCCCCTGAAAGAATCTATTAAAAATCTATAGATGAAATGTTAGAAACCAAGTTTTTGTTTTTACCTGCCCATATTATCATAATTTAATTGTATCAACAATACTAATAAAAGTTTTTATTTAGTGACTGTTTGTAAGAGAACAGACGTCTCTCTTTCAGCAAAAACATTCTCTTTGCAAAAAACTCTTTTGAATATTCAAATCAGCCTGCAAATCAGCCAGGCAAAATTTAATAGTATTTAAATAATATTAAAATATTGAGGTTTATTGAGATAAAAAGCCACTGCAAACACCCTCTTGAACTGCAATCAAGCATTTTATTTGCAAAATACATATAGCTAACAATATGATAATATTATTGTACATATGTGTATGTGAAAATGTTTTACTTAGACATTGTGCGACTACTCTGTAACCCAGGTTACCTTTTATAAGATGTTTTCTCAACACATTGTATTCACTGTCACACTTATTATTATTCTTTTTTTTTAAATTTGTGCATTTTAGTGAGTGGCTTGGAAACTGTCACTGGAAAGTATGGAGACACTGTTGAAATCCCATGCAACAATGGACGCATTACGGAAAAGGCTGTCACGTTAGTTAAATGGAAATATGTAAGTTTGAGATTTACTTATTTTTTTGGTCTTTTTAAAGTTGCACTGTGTAATTTCACTGGAACTTAAAAAAAAACTTGAAAAATGTAACTGTTTCCAATCAGGTATTCCAAATATTACCCCAAATATATCCCAAATATTCAAACTACCATGTCCATCTCTACTATTGTTTAGAAAAACTTCTCCAATTCCTAGCTAAATGACTTATTACAAGAAATCCTACCCCCAAACTAATGATACTGGCTTATTTGTTTTGAAAGCACTACAGAGCCACAGTGTTTACCCAAAAATGAAAACTCTGTCATTAATTACTCAATCTCATATCACCAAAACCCGTAAGACTTTCGTTCGAGATGTGTGATTTGATGAATGTTTACATGTTAATAAAAGCCTAAATTTAATCTGTTCATCATATAAATTGATCGTGTCACTTCAGAAAATTTGGACTAAACTGATCAATTCATATAGATTTCTTTTTACGATCTCTTTATGAGCATTTAGAAGCGACAAAGTGGTAGTTGTGTAATTGTCTATGGAGGGACAGACATCTCTCAGAAATCATCAAAAAAGAACGAAAATGTTACGGGTTTAGAAAGACATGAGGGTGAGTGATTGACAGAATTTGTATTTTTAGGTTAACTAACCCTTTAAACAAGAATGTCAATGTATGAATGGGATAACTGTTGTTATCTCTGTTAAAAATACTTTTTTACATAGAACAACGATGGCAACATTCTGGTGAAACAAATTGGTCAGAATGCCAGTATTACAGAGGACGAGAACTACAAGAACAGAGTCAGTATCAAGAACGATTTAGGGCTCATCATCAAACAAGTGACCATGGCAGATCAGAAGACCTTCACCTGCATGGTGGTGGGGACTGGAGACATTTTTGAGTACCCCGTTCAACTGGTCATTTACAGTAAGAATCGTACACAATATCACAATAGAACTTTTTTTATATATTTATAATGATAGAAGTTCTGATAACTAATATTATTGAATGTATTTATGAACTACACTAACAAAGTTTTCTCTCTTTTCAGAGGTTCCATCTCAACCTCAGATTACAAATCAAACGACTACGATGGCAGTTGGCAAACTAACTAAGGTGTGTGTGTGTATATATTAGATGCACAACATAGGAACACGGAATGAAATATTGTTATTTGCAGTGAATACAGCATGTGATTTAAAGACTTGACAAATTCTTATAGTCTGCACCAAATATGCAGTGAGTGCACTGGAAGTTTCACATATAAATAATAGTCCTCCATTATATTTGCATCAATATTGTTCGGTTTGTTTATTTTTGTCTCAACAGTTAGCGCAGTGTCGTACTGAAGGTGCCAATCCAGCTGCCAACATCACATGGTTCAAGAACAAAACTCCACTTATGGCTGATGGCGCAGGTAGGGTGAAATATGATGGAAGTTATAGTTGTACCCAAATATTTGCCATCATTAGCCATGTTTCCATTTAAATTACCTAGAACAATTTGTCCCAGGAACTTTTTTCCCCCCCCTGACCTGTTGCTGTCTGCATTTCCTTCGTGGTCTAAAGTACCGTGAAGGACTAATTAGTCCTTCACGCGACTTTGCAGTTCTCGCTGGATTTCCTCCTCCGCAACGGTCGTTCGAATGGCAAACAACTCTTCATGCAGCATTGTATTTAAAATTCCGTTGTGGTACATGCATTGAGTCAAACCAATCAAAATGCTGTGTGAACTCAACCAATCAGCATGTTCAGCACCCAAGTCCCACCCCCGAATGTTCTGAAAAAGTACTTCCTCTTGAGCAGGGACTTTCTGAGAGGGAAATTTTTACCCAGAACTTCATTTAGACCCTTGTTCCTGGGGTCGAATCACACTGAGTACCACCCCAAAGTCCCTATAGTTCCTGGAGACAGTTCCTGCAGTGGAAACATGGCTATTTACTCACCCTCATTTCATTCCAAATCTGTATGATGCAAATGAAATCAAAAACTGTTTCAATGCTGTTTCAATAACGGGTAATGAAGATTTCAGGCTTCTAAAAAGATGAGAAAGTATAATGAAAATGGTTCTCTATTTGTGTTTCATGGAGGAAAGAAAGTACAAAAATTATAAGAAAAGCACTAAATAGCTCCAAATTATTAAAGAGTAAATTGTTACTGAATTATTGTCCTTAAGTGCTATTTTTTTTCCTCTGTTGATTACAGCCATTAAAATCACTGCAGCTGTGGTTGTTGATAAAGAGACTGGTCTGTCTGCAACAACTTCTGACCTTGAGTATACAGCAGTGAAGGAAGACATTGATGCCAGTTTCACTTGTCAGGTTCAACACATCCGGTCAGCTAACATGGATTCCTCCCCTCTTATCTTCACTGTGAACTGTAAGTATACTGCTTTCTTATTCTTTCTTATAGCATTTGGATAATATTATTCCTATTTGTGGCATTTTTGTGAGCTTTTAATCCCAATGCTTTTACTTTCCTCTGTAATTCAGTTTCAGACAATCTCACTGAAAGCTAATGTATTCAAAACTGAAGTGGTTAATGGTTTAATGTTGAGCATAATTCACAGGATTATTCAGAATAACTCTTTCCATTTGAAGTAGCGATGAAAAAGAGGCCTTATCAGAATCAAATGGCTTGTTGAATTTCGTCCAATAAGATATGTAATTTGTCCTTTCGGAAGCAGGGCGTTTAGTTGTTGAATGGGGTTTTGTCTTGCCTCTGGCTATTATTGTGAAGCTACTAGTCCACTGCTAACTCTCAAAAGCATTTCACACCATGAGAGCACTCTCAAAGCCTCAACTCTTGAGCTGAAGGACCTCTTCTGGCTCATAAGGAGCTTCTCTGAAGTGCCCTTATTTGCATGGGCTCTGGCAGGGCTTCTCTGTGCTGCCCTCCATGCTTTACACAAATCCTCTCTCCACAGACCCTACTGAGAAGGTCAGTCTCCAAATGGTGTCCCAGGGTCCTTTTAAGGAAGGGGACAATGTGACCCTCAAATGCATGGCAGACGGAAACCCTCCACCTTCTAGCTACATCTTCTATGTGAAGGTAAATCTTGTCAGATTAACTCAATGTGTTCACTTTGTTTGTTCCTTAGCCTCAATCAGGAAATAAAGGTTGTGTTTCAACTAGGGCTGTCAAACGATTAATCGCGATTAATCGCATACAAAATAAAAGTTTGAGTTTGCGTAATATATGAGTATGTGTGAGTACTGTGTGTAATTAATATGTGTATATATAAATACACACAAATCAATGTTACACAACACACAATTAATACACACAAAATTAATATATTTAAGAGAAATATGTTATTTATGTACAAAATATTTTTATTTATATATATATATATATATATAAATTATATAAAAATATAAATGTTTGTGTGTGTGTGTGTGTGTATATATATATATATATATATATATATATATATATATATATATATATATATATATATATATATATATATATATATATATATATATATATATATATATATATATATATATATATATATATATATTACTCACACATAAATTATGCAAACTCAAACTTTTATTTTGTATGCGATTTAATCTTTTGACAGCCCTAGTTTCAACTCCAACTGCTGCTAAATTTGGCCTTTCTTTATCTGTAGGGAGAGAAAAAGACAGTGGAGAATTCCAACACATACACCTTAACTAATGTCACCCGGGCAAACACTGGAGAATACAAATGTTCACTGGTGAACAATGAGGATATGGCAGAATCTGTATCCATCACAGTTGAATGTAAGGAAATACTTCAGGATTCTTTCTTTTTTCACAATTGATAGATTTTTGATTTGTTTTTCAAAGTCAAAATGTGACTCTAAGCTCTGTCTTTTTCCCAAAAGATCTTGATGTGGCTCTTAGCACTGCTGGTCGAGTTTCCAAGAGACTTGGCGAGAGCTTTGAGGTGACAGTAGACGTTAAAGCTTCAGGAACACCACAAATATCTTGGAGAAAGGTAGAAAATGAATATCTTTTTATAAAATATTGTCATTAAAACCTAGGTCATGTGTGACTACTCACCCCTGTTAAAAACGAAACCTTATGTTGATTTCTAGTCATTCATGAATACTTAAAATCTCTCTTTTAGGGCAATAACGATCTGAATAGACTGCCCAAGTTCGACAAGTTGAAGTACTCAGACTCTGGTGTATATGAGTGTGTTGTTTCCATGGCTGGCCTCAAGAAGACACAAACATTTGAATTAATAGTTCAAGGTAAGATTCATATTTAATTTATAAAGTGTGCATTTGCTTTAGCAGTTGACAACATTCCATAGCAGACCATTGTAAATCATAGAAATGCTTCAGAAGAAGGTTTTGGATGAGCATTGTTGATGGCTGATGACACGAGTGTTTTTGCAGGTTCTCCAGTGATCAAGGGCCTGACCAAGGCACGTGATGGAAACAAGAACAAGGTCCTGTCTTGTGAGGTTGAAGGCTTTCCAAAACCCACAGTACAGTGGAGTGTCAATGGCACAAAAGTAAGTCTGAACTATCTGACACACATAATTTTTTTTTATATTTTTTTGCTCAGCAAGGCTGCATTTATTTGATCAAAAATACAGTATTACAATTTTAAGATATTTTAAAATCTATTTTAAAATGTAGTTAATTCTTGTGATGGTAAAGCGGAGTTATCAGCATCATTACTCCATTCTTCAGTGTCACATGATCATTTAGAAATCATTCTAATATGTTGATTCTAATATGCTGAAAACATTTGTGCTGCTTAATATTCGGAAACAATGATACATTTTTGTCATGATTATTTGAATTAAATGTTCAAGAGTACAGCATTTATTTTAAATGGAAATCTTTTGTAACATTATAAATGTCATTACTGTAACTTTTGATCAATTTAATGCATCCTTGCTGAATTAATAAAAAAAAAAAAATAAACTTATTGACCACAAACTTTTGAACAGTAATATACTTTTGTGCACTGAACTGTAAAAAAATATATATTTGTGCTATAATTTTAAGAAAGTATTTGGGTGTTTCTGCAACTATGGGCACTTTTGACTCAATTTTAAAAATATCAACCTCTATGAATTTCAATTTTAACCATCACAGTCTGTAATACATATAAAAATGTACACAAAATTAAATGTAGATGTTAAGATTTTAATCTAGAATTTTTTTTTTATGGTTTTATCTCTTCTTACAAAATAAACAGTAATTTTACTTTTTTTTTTTTTTTTTTTATAAAAATGTAATACAAATTACATAGTTACTTTTATGATTTGTCCATTTTTGTAAATACAGATATTAAAAATAATTTAAAATTAGGGGATTTTTTGATATTCTTTATGCCATGGAAAATTTTGATGCTAATCTTAGATATCAACTGTTTTAATACACGGCATTTTTGCAAACAGTCTGATTAATAATTAAAATAAATCATTGCTGCGGTAATGACAGTTTGTGTCGGCCATAGCTAGTGCTTCTGAGATGGTAAGCGCTTTTTTTTTTTTTTTTTTTCTGGTCTAATTGGCAAATGGTATGCAATCACAGTATTCAATCGAACATAATACAGTGAAAGATGATCTCTTAAAGGTGCTCTAAGTGATCCTGGGTGGAGTAACTCCCTGTTGACGTTCGAAGTGTTGTCAAACAAAACAGATGCTAGCTAGACCCTCCCTCCTCCTCCTCCTCCCCCTCCCCTCCGTGCTTCCTGAAACAGTCATGAACGCGCATTTAAAATCATTCTTGTCGGTTATTGGCTGGAGCATGTTAATATGTTTAGTGGTCCAGGCTGCACCAGGTCATTTTTGTTGCCATTTTTGGAGCTTGTGGCGACTACAGAGACCGCGTTTTTTTACAGTGTGTTCAGGGGACAGGGAGCTAGCGGATAGTGAGGAGATGTTTGCTGTATGTGACAAATGTTTTGGCCTAAAAACGCGTGACATCGCTTAGAGCACCTTTAAGTTTATTGGGGGCACAATGATCAAACATAAGGATTTTAAACACAAAAAATAATATTAAGGTTTACATAAACTAACAAAATAATAAACAAATAAATAAAACATTATTAACAAAAGATAAAAATATCTCAATTATTTTCTAGCATTTTTGGACAAAACGAATGGACGGCATTTCTCATGAAAAAGTGGATAAGTATTCATACAGAGCAGATCATAATCAGCAAGCATGTTTTTAAATAAAGTTGTTTTTAAATAAAGTGGTGGTGACGTTGATCCGCGACCATGGTGTGCTGTAGTCCGTTTATAGCCCACTGTTAGCTTTTTATATCTGACGACTTTATTTGGGCTTCAAAATGTATAAATGTTGTGTTAACTTGTAAAGATTATATTGATAGACAAAATGTGTAAGTGTCATAACCCTTTG
This sequence comes from Megalobrama amblycephala, assembly GCF_018812025.1. Classification (NCBI taxonomy): domain Eukaryota; kingdom Metazoa; phylum Chordata; class Actinopteri; order Cypriniformes; family Xenocyprididae; genus Megalobrama; species Megalobrama amblycephala. The sequence continues at coordinate 28,628,195 of NC_063059.1, read as the reverse complement.
TTAAACACAGAGCTTATTTTTTGTGATTTGTTTTTTATTTTATCCCCCCCAAAAAGTCTATGGGAAAAATGCATAGGTTTTCGATTGAGGGAACCATCGAGGGAGTCATCTTTTTTCCATAACTATTCATATCTGTCAGGGTCTTTTCTCATTAAGTCGCTGCATTTCTATCATCTTATTAGATAAATTTGGTATCATCTAGGATTGCAAAAATGGCATGTTTATATTTAATTACAGTATAAAACTTGAATTTGTCTTTACCGCAATGCAAGGTCTTTACCGCAACACCTAAAAATTCTGTGGTTAAGACATGATGCAGAAATGACATTTTTGCTAATATTGCTGATAACTGGCAGCTAGCAAGGTCTGATACATCAGTTTTGACTTTTAGCACCACATATACATGTATTCAACAGCAATATAAATTCATTTTTAAAATGTAGATCAAAATACACAATTACTAAGCTGAATGGTAAGGACACATAATAAATACTTAAGAACAGATGATCTTTATCTTAGTTTTCTGGATCTTGTGAGTGACCTAATGGGGGTGGCCCAATCTGCCAGACATGTGTTCACATGCTAATTTCTGTTTCCATAGAAACTAGATTTGTTTGGCTTCATATTAAGAGTCTTTTTTCAGTGTTGCGGTAAGGACTCAAAAGTGTGGTGTATTTAGATGAAAAAAATCATATAAATGATGAGTAAACAAAAAAAAGAACTTTTAAGATGGTGTAAAGTAACACTAATTTGAAACGAATTAATTTGAAATGGTGTCATATTGTAAAAGAATTAGCTAATTTTATGCATCTCAGCATTAAAACCACAGGTGGGACATGAGCAAAAATGGTGTTTGGACCTGTAAGTGCTACATAATTTTCCATTAATGGTGCCCTAGATTCAAAAATTGAATTTACCTCGGTATAGTTAAATAACAAGAGTTCAGTACATGGAAAAGACATACAGTGAGTCTCAAACTCCATTGTTTCCTCCTTCTTATATAAATCTCATTTGTTTAAACGACCTCCGAAGAACAGGCAAATCTCAACATAACACCGACTGTTACGTAACAGTCGGGATCATTAATATGTACGCCCCCAATATTTGCATATGCCAGCTCATGTTCCCAACATTATGAAAGGCATTAGACAAGGGCAGAACGTCTGGATGTGCACAGCTGAATCATCAGACTAGGTAAGCAAGCAAGAACAATAGCAAAAAATGGCAGATGGAGCAATAATAACTGACATGATCCATGATATCATGATATTTTTAGTGATATTTGTAAATTGTCTTTCTAAATGTTTCGTTAGCATTTTGCTAATGTACTGTTAAATGTGGTTAAAGTTACCATCGTTTCTTACTGTATTCACGGAGACAAGAGCCGTCGCTATTTTCATTTTTAAACACTTGCAGTCTGTATAATTCATAAACACAACTTCATTCTTTATAAATCTCTCCAACAGTGTAGCATTAGCCGTTAGCCACGGAGCACTATCAAACTCATTCAGAATCAATGTAAACATCCAAATAAATACTGTACTTACGCGATTAGACATGCTGCATGACGAACACTTTGTAAAGATCTATTTTGAGGGTTATCCATTTTTTAGCTGTTTGAACTTTTTTTATGATGTTTAAAGCAAGCGCGAGCTCTTGGGGTGTGGAGCACGAGATTTAAAGGCCCACACACCCTGAATCTGCTCATTTCTAATTATGCCCCAAAATAGGCAGTTAAAAAAATTAATTAAAAAAAATCTATGGGGTATTTTGAGCTGAAACTTCACAGACACATTCAGGGGACACTTAAGACTTATATTACATCTTTTTAAAAAAAAGTTCTAGGGCACCTTTAAACCATATTATTCATTAATGATTTAAGTCAAGGTGTGTAATGACATCGTGTTTATATTTATGAAGCTTTAGATGACAAATTTTGAACATAAACCTTAAATTTCACTTCTGGGACTTAAAAGTGCCCGTATTGCAGAACCACCCATTTATAGACTTTAAGAAATGTGCTCTGGTCAAGCTAGTTCAAGGTTTTTGAATGATAAATTTTATCATTGATTTCTGAACAGAATGAAATGTTTTAGAATTAGACACAGCAAACAATACCACAAAACATCAGAGAATTCATCAAATCCTTTCCAATGCTAATACCTAATGACTTTCTGGAGGACGAGGATGATGATGATGATGTCATTAGGGATTTTAACAAAAATTAAATAGAGGACACAGGAAAAACCTAGGTAATTCTTATCAATAAAAATAATATTCCCCCCCAAAAATGTGTTTTGTTTTGGGGGGAAAAAAATTAAAACACCTGGAATATTTCTTAAATAAATTCCCTGTTTTCATGTTCATGAAAAAACAACAGGCCATTTGCCAGGTGTTCATGTTTTTCAGTGCATATCACTGGGGGACAAAGCAAAATGGCATCGTTCTTTCGAAGCAAGGAGTGAAATTATATTTGTTCAGTGTGAATTGTGATGCTGTGATAGAAGAAAACTGTAATATTTTTAAATATGTTTTTATATATCAAATGTACTGCATAACGGCCTTCTTAGTCTCAACCTATTACTACAGTTACCAAAGGACTTTCTTTGGCTTAATAAGTATCTTTTTTTTTATTATTAAAACCTGAAACTGAGCTTTCCTTAAAGCTTTTGTTATGACATTTCTGAGCTCTTTTAGAATTCATCTTCCAGGGTTTATTGCTGCTTTTTAACAGTGAAAAAACCTGAAAAGAGTTAAACATCTTATTTTGAACAAGCTAGCAGCACATTCTTTGAACTGATAAAGATGTTCTCACAGCAGTAACAATGGGACAGAATGTATTTTGTTAAACAAAGCAGTCATAGTACCCATATAAGTAAGCACTAGGATAAGGTCACTGTTCAAACACACCACACAACTAGTGTGCCTGAGAGGGTGTTTACTGAGGAAGCAATTAAAAATGATGAGGCTTTTACATACATCCTGTATTATGTGGTTTTGTATTGGTACAAATTGAGCTGTCAGTGCAACTCGTCAGATGTCAGATGTGCATTACCTCATTGTCTGCGTACTGTCTGCTTTCTCTTTGTCTAAGTGGTCTAAGTACATGGCATGCCTCCTTAAAATTGAAACGGCTAGTGCACAGCGCAATAGTGCTCTCTAGTGGTGACCATAATCCTTTACAAAAGAGCTTGTACTTCCTGTATCGTTGTTTTAAACATCACTTCACTTTATAATAGCAGTGCATACCGTGCTAATATTTGTCTTATGTCATTTACTGGATGTTATGTGCTGTAATTGCAGGTTGATGAGACTGCTTATGTGGATGGCAAAGTCACATACAAAATCACTATCGTTCCAAAGGTCAATCTAACTGTGTCCTGCATGGTCTCTAATGCCTTGGGCTCTGTAAATAAGAGCATTGATGTGTCACCACGTAAGTGTATGCTCTTTTCCATGCTTATCTTGACTTCCAAACCCTCATGCATCTCAGAATTTCTCCTGTAAGTTTATTGACATTGTTTAATGGTTAACAAAACCATTAAAGGGTTAGTTCACCCAAAAATGAAAATTCTGTCATTGATTACTTACCTTATGCCGTTCCACATCCGTAAGGCCTTTGTTCATCTTCAGAACACAAATTAAGATATTTTAGTTGAAATCCGATGGCTCAGTGAGGTCTGCATAGGGAGCAATGACATTTTCTCTCTCAAGATCCATTAATATACTAAAAACATATTTAAATCAGTTCATGTGAGTACAGTGGTTTGATATTAATATTATAAAGAGACAAGAATATTTTTGGTGCACCAAAAAAACAAAATAACAACTTGTATAGTGATGGCTGATTTCAAAACACTGCTTCATGAAGCTTCGAAGCATTCTGATTCTTCTGTGTCGAATCATTGCTGGCCATGCAGGCCACTGGATTTCAACAAAAATATCTTAATTTGTGTTCTGAAGATGAACGAAAGGTCTTTTAGTTGTGGAATGACATGAGGGTGAATAATAAATGACATTATTTTCATTTTTGGGTGAACTAACCCTTTAAGACAACTTTTAAAAGAGAAAAAAATGGTAAAGGGCGGTGTTTGACATCTGAAATGACACTTCTTCATTAAATTAAAGTTACTGTGTTTTAAACATTATTTTGCATTCAATATAATAATGGTAACACTTTACATTAAAGGTCCATTTGTTAAATTAACAATGAGCATTTAATTATTTTGTTAAAGTATTTATAATTTAATGTTGGTTAATAAAAATACAACCGTTCATCGATTTGTTCATGTCTGCTCAGATCCATTAAATAATGTTGACTAATACGAATTTTAATTTTAGTAATGTTAGAGTAAGTGTTGAAATGAACATTTAAGATTAATAAATGCTTTAGAATTTTTAATAGTTAGTTCATGTTAACAGATGAAATGTTATTGAAAAGTGTTACCATAATAACTATAATAGTGTGGCAAGCACATTTTTGTGTAGCTATTTGTTGGCCTTAGAATATCATTTACACTACAAACACATTTTTTTCAACTTTTTTTTTAATAAAAGTTTTGTCTAAATGGTTTGGTTGGCATTAAAATCTAAGAGTAGACAATGTAACTAGGGGCGGGGCCAGAAACGTTCAAATGGATGGGCCCAGAGCCGCTCTGGGTGGGCCTTCGTAAAACAGGGTGCATGTATGAAAAGTTCATAACCCACAGAGAGACGTAAAGGGTGACCAATAGTAATGATTTATGGAAAAATAAATGCATTACAGCGACAATGTGAAGTAATTTTTAGAGTCTTTTAACTATACACTATAAATGTCTGTACTTACCTTTGCATGTCCTTCTGCAGTATTAGAAGACGATATAAGATGATGGGGCTTCTGGTTAAACACTGGGATAATCTCTTAACAATCAATTGTCTCTGTGCGCTTTGGGAATTGCATGGTTTCTTGCTGCAGTACATATTTCAATTTATATCCAAATTAGGCTTTAAGTATTAACTGATTTTAATATTTGCTTCACAATTTACAAATGAAACTTCACATTCCACAAATGCGCAAATCTTACCATTACATCTTGGGCGGGACTAACAGAAACTGACGAATCAAACCTTTCATTTTGACACGAGTGTGAAATGCACCTATAGGGAGAGGGGAAATGAAACCGCCTGCAATTGACCATGGAAAAACTGCATTTAATCATTCTTTTAACTAAATAAATAAAGTTATAGTGTGATAAGATGTTTATTATTAATATA